>NC_081405.1:170005623-170072878 GCF_030272615.1 Cryptomeria japonica
CTTGCCAATTACCTTCACAATCTCTGTGCTGCTAGTGGGAGTAACCACTTTGCTTGTCTCGACCTCTGGTGGGTCAGTTTGTGTTTGCATTTCCACTAGCAAAGGTTTTGACTTTTCTGTGGTTGCCGGTGGCACTATCTTAGTGTGTACATGTGAATCAACCTATTTCTTTGCTTGTGTCTCTGCTTGTTTTATAGTGTTATTTGCCAGTATCTCTGTCTATTTTCTGCATTGTCCACTACTGATATCTTAGTTGTTGTCTCTGTTGGTTTCTCAATGCTTGCATTAGTGTTATCAGTAACCATGCCACTAACCAAGGGATCAACTGAATGTTCAACTTGCTCTGACCTCTCTGTTTGAGTCTCAACCCCAATCTCAATGTTTTCAGTTGGTTGCTCAGTAGAAACATCATTTTTCTTTTCCTCAGTTCTTTCCTTATCAACAATAATATTAACCTCCTGAGTGTCAATGTTCAGCGTGTACAAAATTTCAGACTCAGGGTTTGTGTCTTCATTTGGTGTTTCCACATTCTCAGTAGCCGGTGTACTATTAGTCTATACCGGTGAAGTAACTGAAGGTGGTGGTAGGTTATTAGTTACTTTTATATTGGGTAGTCCACCTACCTTGCCTTTTCCCTTGTCCTTTTGATATACCTTAAAAGTTTTAGGTCTTTTCAATTCTTCTTGTTTTTCCTTCTCAACAAAGAAAATATCCCATTTGTCAACTGTCTCTTCTAAAATTTCATTAACTCTGTCGGCCATTAGGCTCACATGCCGATGTCCACTTGAAAAGACTGTTTTGTTTGCTTTACTGATCAATTCATCAACTTCTTCAATAAATCTTACTGGATGTACATCTATAAGTTTCTCAATGTTAATTTTCTTATCGGATGCCTATACAATTTTCACTAGGAAAGTCATCTACAACCTCTATTAAGACTTTATTATAAATGTCAAGATGTAGAATGATGCTATTCTCTATAATTTCTTTTTCCTCATTTGTGAATGTATCATACAATTTTCTTACATTGGATAAATTACCATCATCTGTTATTTCATTCAGCAAGTTGTCTAGTGGTGGTATGACCTGTTTTTGCTTTATCCTTTTAGGTGTCAGCTTCTTAGCTGGTGGCCTCACTACCTGTTGCTTCTGTCTTATTGTCCTTGTTTTCTTGGGAGGAGGAGAGTGCACCGGTGAGGGTTTTCTCTTCCTATCAACTCTTCTAAACTCAACAGGAATTTCATTGTCAGAGGATGTACCAACTGGTGAGAGATGTGCCTCTGGTTGTAATCCTTCCAAGTCACTTTCCTTTATTCCAGTTATGTTCATGATATTTTCTTTTATTTCCTTAACTTGTTTAGATGCACTTCTTATGTATTTTTCTCTTCTCTTTCTTTGTTTTAATGTTTGTACACCACTTTCTATAGTTTCTGCACTTCCAAAAATGTTTTCTTTCGGTTCTCTAGGGGCTTCTAGTAAGGCTTTAGCATAAGTTTCAATTATGTTTACATCTGCCTCATATCCTGTTTCTGTTACCCATACAGTTCTAGGAAGAACTGCCTCCATCCATATTTCATCCTTCTTGATTACAAAACAAATTTCCTTTTCATATTTATCTACAATGCTTTGTGGTAATCTTTCTCTTGTTTTCATTTTTGCTTTGAATGTTTTGAAGTACTCAATGATATTGTTATCCTTATCTATCCCCATACTAGTGAAGATATCTAAAAGTTGTTTGCCTATCGGTATATCATAACCAAAGTCTTTCTTACCAATACCGGGAACCTCTTTTGTAAGATACAACATCAGACATACCAAGAGATTGCCAAAATGAAAAGTACCTTTCTTATCTCCTTTGATCTTTTTCAGATTATCTATTAACTCATCCTTTAACCACTCACATATATCTATCTTTGCATCATTGTTGACCATATCATATGCACTTTTAATACAAAGACTGGAAACAGAGTTGAGTTAGTTTGCATGGGTGGCCTTATAACCTAAAATCATACTTATGAATCTAACATTCACATCTTTTACATCATTCACTCTCAGGGATCTGCTATCATAGGTTGCTCCTGTTAATGTCATCACTATGTTATTAGGAACCTTTTTAGTTTTATCTGGCCTGCTATTGGTGGAGGGTAAGCCAGTCACTACCCTAACTGCTTCCTTAGTGATTTTACAAATACAGTCTAGCCAAAAGAATTCACCATGAACTCTGCTAAGCACAATCCTTACTACCTCCTTAGGAAATTCTGGGATGTCAAGGATTTTCACAAAACCTAAAGTTTCAATAACCTTATGTTTGGGTTTCACAATTCCACTTTCATCACAAATAACATTTTTATACATTTTCAATATTTCTTTTGAACCTAATTCCTCAATATGGCAATGAATATAGATTCTAGGATCTTCTACACATGCAACACCTTTTGGGATTTTTGAAAAAGCTCTTAGGGTATTTTCATGTTTCGCTATCTCGGGGATAATCTTGAAAATAGGTCTAGGACATTTAACTACTTCCACAATAGTAGGGTTTTCAATAAATTCTAGAGCAGAGCAGGAAGCCATTGATAAATACCTTAATCTGCCTGATGGGTTTGGATGCTTGAAAGAACTTGCTTCACTTCTCGTTGTGGATGCCTTCACTCGGATTTTTGAGCTCTTAGGAAGTTTGAATGCTCGGCGAATGAAAAAGAGGGAAAATCAAAGATTTATAATGTCTTTTCCTCCAACAACCACAATAAATGCTCGCCAGTTAAGTGAAACTTAACACATCTGTCGGTAGAGAAGAAGTCCATCTTCTCACCATCAACTGAGGGTAAACTTGCATGATTTTCAATTTGTTGCAATACCCCCAAGGTTTACTTTTCAGTTGGATGAAGAGTCTCCTGTCGGTGGAGTAATAATCTATTCTACCGGTGAAGTAATAGTCTCATCAACATTCTAATCTGTCTTTCTAATCCATTGTCTTGAAAATTCTTGTTTTACCTCATCAACCTTGTCTTTGCCTTTCAAACTGGATCCTTTATTATTTGCCAGTGAAGTCTTGCTTCTACAAAATTTTGCAATATGTCCAATCTTGTTACAAGCATAACAAGTCACATTTTTTTGTGAATAGCCTTTCTATATCCTATGTCGGTTTGTGTTCTGCATTGATTAGATAAGTTCCCAAATCTTCCACAAACATAACATCTTACATTCATTCTATAGTTTTCTGAATTGTGACCAATTTTGTTGCATTTGGAACATTGACTGGTGGGTGCATTAATGTTCTGATTATTTCTAGATCTACATTGATTCACTCTATGACCATACTTGTTACAGTTAAAGCATTTCCCATTAAATTTGTAGGCATTGGGTTGTCTTACCGGTTTACTGTGATCATGATTCTTTACAGTACCATAACTTTCACCAACTTCAAATCCAAGTCCATTAGTGTCTCCATTAGGTTCTGACTTTTCAGCATACCATCAAGTTCTTTTAAACTTTTCTTGAATTTCTCTTTATGTTGATTTGCAGTAACCAACTCATTTTCAAAAAATTCCTTCTATCTCATAAGTTCAGTTTTATCATGTTCCATGTGAGTCAAATTTGTTTTTAACATATCATTTTCATGACCGAGTCTTAGATTTTCATTTCTAGCATCATTGAGTCTTCTATTCAAGTCATCTTCATTCTTCTTTCTGTCTTCACTGTCTTTACAAAATCTCATAGTCATGTCTTGCATTTCATTCCTCAAAGTCATGCTTTTTTGCCTCATCTTGCTTACAAGATCATTAAGAGTTTCCTTTTCATCATCATCACTCTGCATTTTCTCATGAAGTTATTTTCTCTTATTTCTAGCAATAGTAAGATTCTCCTGAAGTCCTTGAATGAATTCCTATGCAGTCCTCAAATAATCTTCAAGTTTGATATTCTTCAACTTCTCTGCATCATAGTCCACGAAAGCTCCTTCTAATTGCTTTCTTAAATTCTCCATCTGTACCAGTGTCAAAATCTTCCTCAAGCTGTTAGAGTTTTGAAATAGAGGACCAAGCTCTGATACCAATTGTTAGGATTAATGATAGTCCCAAAGATACTGAGAGGGGGGGGTGAATCAGTATCTAACCGGTTAACAAAATATTTAACCTTATTTAATATTATGCATTCCAAAATAGTGTACCGGTAAACAAGAATTAATGCAGTAAATAAGAACAGTAAAGACAACATAGAAAACACACAATAACACAAGATGTTTAATGAGAAAACCCGGTGTGGGAAAAATCTCGGTGGGATTTGTGACCCACAATATTCACTAACTGGCCAATGAATAGATATTACTTACAAGAGGGGCCTGTACATGCAGGAAGGCCAATTGCCTAGAGCTCACTGCTCAGTCACAAAAAGGAAGTCTCACTGACTTACAAATGGATTATGAAAATCCAATACAATGTACTGCTATAATTCAGCATCTGCTATGCCGGGTTCAGTACTGGTTTAAGCTCATACAATAACCATAACCTTATACAAAATCTGCCTTAATATTCGTTCATCACTTCACATCCATGCTACCTAATTACAAAATGATTTACAAGACCTCATACATATATGATTCTTATTATAATATGCCTTGTCAGCTTTACAAAAGATATTTATAATTAAATTTGATAAACAAAAATTTATTCTTATTAGCTGGAGTGTCGGTATACATTGTTGCCGCTACTAATGAAGTTCCTATTGGTGTCGGTGCTGGTGCCTGAAGATATCCACAAGGTTGTCGGTAAGTTTCCATCAATGACAACACCTTCAATCACCTTCAATTCTCATTGGAGTATGCAATGCCAACACTTCGGTATGTTGTTCTTCCATCTCATTATACTTTATCGGCCTTCTTCTTGGATTATGTCTAACAACAAATGACTAACCCGATTTATGTGGAACCTCTGAGTAAAATACCTACTCACATTGGCTTGGATGAATATAGGGCTCATCCCCAACTGGCTCAAACGACCTTATATTAACCATTGTAAATTCATTATCATGTTCAATAATAGTTCTATCAGGATCATTTTTATTTAGTCGTAGCCTATACCATTTGATGACAAACAAAACTAATTTGAAGGAATTAAAGTCACACTCAAGTATATCATCCAAAATTTGATAGTATCAATTTTGAGACTCTTGAGGATGTATGTCATTTCTAGATGAAATATTGGTCACCTCAAAGACTTTAGTTATCCCAGAATCACAAGTTTTCTTCGTGTCATCCAACTTTTTGATGTGAAGTTTATGACCATTGCAGCACATAGCCTTGTGGTTATTGACCTACAATATGTCTAAAATGTTAAAATTATTGCATCATGAGTTGATAAACATATGGGTGATTAATAAAGTTATACATACCTTTTTATTTCCTAAACCATATGCTAAATCAATTTCCCTTTGCGTAACATTGAAATCTCCATTACGATGAGCTTTTTTAACCAATGAAGCCACACCTTCCCATGTTAAGGTGCGACCAGAATGTTGACATCATTCGATCCACACCATCATCCAATCAAGATTGTTTGCAATATACAAATGTCGAGCATCCCACTCCTGACCAATTGTACAAATAATTAATAGATGACTTAGAACCGATTTATTTAGAAGATTAAGAATTAATTAACTACAATAACATCTTATAATTGTTAGCAAATGCACACTCCAATGAGAAATTGTAGGTGATTGAAGGTTTTTTCATTGATGGCAACCTTGCAATCATATGATATTGGCAAGATAGGATACTGGCATCGGCAACAACAAACTCTACACTAGCACACAAAACATCAACAGTGAAAGGAAGGATACCGACACCCTAGCCGACAAGAATTTTGTTTATAATGTATTTTGTAATTAATTGTAAAATCATTGTAAGCTGACATGGAGAGTTGTAATATGACTCATATATGTATGAGATCATTTTGTAATAGGAAATATGTGATAGGATGCTAGATAAGCAAACCTAATATATGAACTATAGGTTAAGGGTTTATGTATGTAGCTGAGATTAAACCGATACTGGATCTGGTATAGCAGATGCTAATCTGAAGCAGTACAAAACATTGGATTAATATAATCCATTTTGTAAGTCAGTGTGACTTCTTTTGTAATTGAGTAGTGAGCTCTAGGCACTTGGCCTTCCTGCATGTGTAGGCCCCTATTGTAAGAGTAGTATTCCCTTATTGGCTAGTAAGCAAATATTGTGGGTCACAAATCCCACCGAGCTTTTTCCCACACCGGGTTTCCCTGTTAAAATACTGTGTTATGGTGTGCTTCTCATGTGGTTGTTATTCTTGTTTACTGCATTATTTCTTTCTTACCAGTACACAGTTTTAATATGCTTTTCATGTTTTAAGTCAAGTAAATTTATAACCGATTAGATACTGATTCACCCCCCCACCCTCTCAGTATCTTTGGGAATCTTATCAATTGGTATCAGAGCCTGGTCCTCTATTTTCAGAAGCCTAATAGCTTGAGGAAGATCTTGTCATCAGTAGAGATGGAAAACTTGAGAGAACAATTGAAAATAGCTCTTTTAGACTATGATGCAGAAAAGGTGAAGAATATTAAACTTGAAGATGATCTAAAGGCTGCTCAGGATATCATTCAAGCACTTCAAGAAAATCTTACCATTGCAAGAAATAAGAGAAGAGAACTTTGTGAAAAGATGCAAAATGAGAATGATGAAAAGGAAACTCTTAATGATCTGGTAAACAAGCTAAGACAAGAGATCAATACAACATAGAATGAGATGCAGGATATGACTATGAGATTTTGTAAAGAAATTGAAGATAGAAAGAAGAATGAAGAAGACTTGGTCAGAAGAATAAATGATGCTAGAAATGAGAAAACAAGACTCAGTCATGAAAATGATATGTTGAAGACAGATCTAATGCACACACAAAATGACAGAACTGAACTCATAAGACAGAAAGGAGTCTTGGAAAGTGAACTAACTACTACAAATCATCACAAAGAAAAATTCAAGAAAAGTTCAGAAGAACTTGGTGACATGCTGAAGAATCAGAAACCTAATAGTGATACAAATGGCCTTGGCTTTGAAGTTGGTGAAAGCTTCGATACTGCAAACAATCATGATCATAGAAAACCGGTAAGACAACCTACTGCTTACAAGTTTAATGGCAAATGCTTTAACTGTAACAAGTATGGTCATAGAGAAAATCAGTGTAGCTCTAGAAATTATCAGGACACTAATACACCCACTGATCAATGTTCTAAATGCAATAAAGTTGGTCATAATTAAGAAAATTGCAGAATGAATGTGAGATGTTATGTTTGTGGAAGATTTGGGCACTTATCTAATCAATGCAGAACACATACCAGCATAGGATTTGGGAAAGCTATTCAGAAGAACAATGTGACTTGTTATGCCTATAACAAGATTGGACATATTGCTAAATTTTGCAAAAGTAAGGCATCATCGACAAATAACAAAGGTCCTAGTTTGAAAGGTAAAGAAAAAGTTGAAGAGGTAAAGCAAGAATTCTCAAAACAATGGATCAGAAAGTCAAATCAGAATGTTGATGTGATTACTCCTCCACCGACAGGATAGAGTAACACTCCACCGATAGGAGACTCTTCATCTAACTGAAGAAAATTCTTTTGGGGGTTTAGCAACAAAATAAAAAACATGCTATTATTCCCTCGGTTGATGGTGAGAAGTTGAAATTACTTCTATATCGGCAGATGACTTAAGTTGTGACTTAACTGACAAGAATTAAATGTGGTAGTTGGCAAAAATAACATTATAAAGCAAGTGTTTTGGCTCCTTTTTCACTAACCAAGCATTCAAATATTCGAGAGCGCAAAAATTCCTGAGTGAAGGTACTCCAAGCAAAGAAGTGAAGCAATCCATCAAAGCATTCATCCTTAAGGAAGATTGAGGTATTTATAGCTATGGCATCTTCATCCACTCCTGAATTTATTGCAAACCCTACTGTTGTTGAAGTTGTTAAGTGACCTAGACTCGTTTTTCAGCTAGTTCCCGAAATTGCGAAGAAAGATGATAGGATAGGTGCATTCTCTCAGATCTCTAAAGGAGTAGTATATGCTGAAGACCCTAGAATGTATATACATTGTCATATTGATGAACTAGGTGATGATGAAATTAAAAATATGTATGAGACTGTAATCTGTGATGAATCTAGAAATGTCAAACTTGAACATAAGATAGTAGAAACCCTAGGTTTCACTGAAATACTTAGTATCTCGGATTTCCCCAAGGATATCATAAGGATTGTGTTAAGGAGAATACATGGTGAATTCTTCTAGTTAGACTCTATTCATAAAATCACAAAAGAAGTAGTTAAAGTTGTAACAGGGTTACCCTCCACCGGCAACAGACCTGACAAAACTAAGAAAGTCTCAAATGACTTAGTGACAAACCTAACCAGTGCAACATTTGATAAGATATCTCTAAGGGTAAACGATGTAAAGGATACACATATCAAATTTATCAATATGATCTTAGGTTATAAGGTTACACATGCAAATAGGTTAAACTCAGTTTCTAGCCTATGTATTAAGAGTGCCTATGATATGATAAATGATAATGCAAGAATAGACATATGTGAATGGCTCAAAGATGACTTGATAGACAATTTGGGTAAGATCAAAAGAGACAAGAAAGGGACATTTAGAATTGGAAACTTACTTGTTTGTCTGATGCTATACATAACCAAACAAGTACCCGGTATTGGTGCTAAAGATTTTGGATTTGATATACTGGTAGGAAAGCAACTATCAGAACTATTAAACAATATGGGAGAGAACAGGGAGAAAAAAATAAATGAGCATTTTCAAACATTTAAGGCTCGAATGAAGAACAGAGTAAGACTATCACAAGCTATTGTGGATAAGTATCAAAAGGAAATTTGTTTTGTCATCAAGAAAGATGAAATTTGGATGGAGGTAGTTATCCCTAGAACCATCTGGGTAACTGAAATGGGCTATGAGACAGATGATAACATCATAGAAACTTATGCAAAAGCCCTCCTTGAAGCTCCTAACGAACCGGAAGAGAAAGTATTTGGTAGTGCAGAAATAATTGAGAGCACTGTACAATCAAGGAAAAGAGTTAAGAAGGTAGAAGCAACCATTAAAAAAGGAACCCGACAGGCAAAGGAAATCAAGGAAGATGTGCTGAAACAAACTGGTATAACTGAAAGTGAGTTGGAAGCACTTCAACCGGAAACTCGCCTTTCACCGATTGGATCTTCTTCAGAAAGTGACATACCTATTGTATTCAAGAGAGTTGAGAGGAAAATAAAACTTTCACTGGCACCTTCTCCTACACCAAAAAGGGCAAGACAGAAGCAATAGGCAATAAGGCCTCTGAAAAAGAAAATGACTCCTAAGAAGAAGAAGGTGAAACAGACTATTGCTCCTCTAGACAAACTTCTTAGCGAAATTATAGAGGATGGTAAGCTGAAGAATATCAATAAAATGTACAATACACTATCAGTTGATGATAAGGAAAGTATAGAGAACAGTGTAATTCTACACTTAGATATATACAAGAAATTTTTGATGCAAATTGTTGATGAAATTCCAAATGACTTGTATAGGAGATTAGAAGCTAGAAGATTATCTATTGTTGAACTAGATAAAAAGATTAAAATTGAAAAATTATTGGCAATACATCCAGTTAACTCACCTAATGAAATAGACAAATTAATCAGTGAGGCTAATCGGACAGTATTGTCTACTGCTCACCGACATGTAGCATTAATGGCTGGTAGAGTAACTGAAGTATCTGAGGAAATAGCTGATGGATGGGATATTTTCTTTATGGAGAAAAAAAAAGAGGAAGAATTACTCAGACCTAAAACTATCAGAGTATATAAAAAGGATAGAGGCAAGGGTAAAGGCAAGGTAGGTGGACCACCAAGTTTAAAAATAACTAACAATATTCCCCCATCTCCTTCAAATACTCCACCGGTAGACACTACTGCAAATCAACCGGCCACTGAGAGTATGGAAACTCAGGTAGAAGATACAAATCCTGAATCAGAAATTTTGTATACTATAAATGTAGATACTCAGGAAGTTAATGTCGTGGTTGATAGAGAGACCACTAAGGATAAGGAGAAAGATGTGACCACCGAGTCACCGGCTGTAGAGGTTGAGTTAAACATAGAAAAACCTACACAGACAAAGCAACCGACAGAGGATACCACTGAGAAACTGGTAGATATAATAGACAAACCATCTAAAGAACCAACTAAGAAAAGTTCAGAGGCACAAACTGAGGAATCGACAACTGAAATCTCAGAGAAACCATCTGAGACAAATTTTGAGAAACCCAAACCGATACAGGTTGAAGCACAGGTATAGACAGAGACAGTGCCACCTGGCCAAACTGAAAAGCCTAAAACTTTACTTGTGGAAATGTAAACTCAGATAGACCTACCAGAGGTCAAACCAAGCAAGGAAATAACTACAACCGGTAGCATGGCTATTGTAAAAACTGTTGGACAAACATCTAGTATGTCATGCCCAAAATTTTGGGCACAAACAGAATAATTTTTTTTTTAAAACTTATCCTAATAAAACTAAATTTACTAAATAACGCATTGACCAGTCTTGTCTTAACTAAGTTTGGAGTTAATCTAACAACTAAATCAATTAGGCGAAAATAATCTAAATTAAAAGCGGAATATTAATTCTCCAAAAGAATTATTATTATCTCATCAAATTATAATTAATAACCTAGTTTAGATAAAAATCCCTAAAATAATTTGCAAGAGATGTTATTCCTCTCAATTAATCTTTTCAATCGTTATCAGAATTTGTTAAATTAATTCAAGCACTTAGATTCTAAAAGCACCTATATTTTAATTTAACAATAGATATATTGTATATTAACTTTCAACTATAGCGCCAAATAAATTCTTTAAGAAAATAACCCTATCACATTTAACCTTGAAGAGCCTATAGTTAGGAGAATAAAGTTAATGCCTTTATATTTTTAGTTGTAATATATATATATATATATATATATATATATATATTAATTAGACACACATTTATATTTTTTTTAATGAACACAACTATATCTGAAGATGAGGCTATTTGTTTTCTATACAAACTTTATTATATAAAAAAAAAAACCCATATAACCCAACTCAAATAATATAAACTTACTCACCCCCTACCCATTTTCTACCATCTTGTTATCTTGCCCTAACCCTAATTTCGGGTTAGGGCTTAACAAAGATATTCTTTATTTTATTTATTTTTCTGTGTGTGAAGTGTGTGTGCTTTTTTTTTTTTTTGGTGCAAGTCTGTGTTGGGAGTGGCGGCCATGGAAGGGCACAATGGCGGAGGAGCCGAGGTGCTCACACTGGCTGAGGGCTGAATGGACGTGCAAGGGAGGGGGAAGTCATTGGACAGGGAAGGCAGAGGGCTACCCACGAAAGCTCCCCAAAGGGACGGCCACAGCCATGCCTGCGGGTCACGGCCCATAGAGGCGGCCAAGGCCGCCACTATGGTACGTTGCCCGCAAACCCAGCTACACCGTCACTGCGAGGCACTGCCCACAGGGGGGGCGAAGCCTCCCCGACTGTGTGTTGTGGCCCATAGAGGCGGCTGCGGCCGTCGCTGGGGGTCACCACCCACAGTGCGGGGGTACTTCCCCTTCTCCTACCTGCGTGTATTCCACAGGGCTGAGGGGGGGGGTAAAACTCAGTCGCTATTATTTTATTTTATTTTTAAAAAAAAAATACAATTAACATATATATATATATATACATTTTAAATATGTAGACTCCCAGAATAAAATGAATAAAATGTGTGTATATATATATATATAGGTATATTTTTACAATAACACACTTAAGCAAAACTATGAGTTTTCTTTCTAAATAATCCCTTTGTACATACAAAATTTAATAATTTCATTTACAGCATGATATTAAGTGCAATATTCATTTCTAATAGGCTGATATGTGAGTTTTATATTCTGCCTTTTTTTTTTTTTTGTTTAAAGCATTCTGTAAATTATTATTTAAAATAAACACTAACAGCAAGCTCCATTTTATTTCTTTCTCCATTTTTTTTTCTATCTAAATGCTAACTTTGGGATTATATGGCTATTTAATTTTAAATACATTTTCTGCAATAATTAAGTGACAGAATGAAATAAACTAGATTTTATATTCTGCAATAGATATAATGACAGAATGTAATAAATTAAACCAGCAACTACAATAGCCTAGAAAACATTTAAAATCAACTTAAAGATAGATATATTAAATCTATTTAACTAAATTTGTATTTGTATTTAACTCAAAGGCCTATGTGCATGCTTTTCCCATTTTCCATAAGTTTATTTGCATGAGGAAATAAATGAACTCTACTTTTCAAAAACAACATGAATGCAACAACATTTTTTTTTTTTGTAAATGAAGGACTTAATAAAAACTCATACATTTCATTTTTTTGCAAAAATAACTAAGTAGAATAATGCATTTCTTTAAGCATATTTAGAAGGCATTGTAGATAACATTACAAATGGGTTTGAAAACCCTACTAGTCTCTCCTTTCCATTGAATGAGAACTTAAAATAAAATACATATATTTCTTTGCTTTTGGAAAATAAATATAACATTTGGCTTTTCTTTACAAAGCTACAACATAAATACATCTTTTTTTTTTTTCTAATCTATTCTACACTCAAGTAAAAACTAGCAACTTATATCTTTATTTTTCCTTCCCATCTCAAGCAACTTGCAAATAGAACAAAAGGCTTGACCATGGAGTGCTCACCTCCTAGCCTAGGCTTACTAGAAGCCACCCCCGAGCTTGGAGAACCAAGCACTAGACGGGTTACACACAAACAACCACAACAAGCAAAGGGGTAAACACAAAACAAACAATTTTCCCAACCAAGGCTACACTTCACCACAACTTGTGATGATAATCCACTGGTGGAAGTGGACCAAATACCATTGGGGAGACTGCAAGCATGGAATATCTCAAGCCACCTCATGACAACCAAATACAACAAAATACATCCCCACATCCTTATGCCCCCCAAAGGCATATAAGCCATATCTTCTCTCCTTATGACCCCTAAATGCATACACAAGGCTATGCAACAAGGGTCACAAAGAACACCCTTGAGATCACTCTCCATAAAGGAGAGTCTCTCACCCAAGTCTGTCATACTTCTTCCACCCCAAGACCATCCTACTCTCCCAAGAGTAGAAGGCCTTGGACACTCCCAATACAAGAAAAGCATAAAAGAAACAAATGGAAAAATTACATTTTCTTCCACAAAGCAAAATACATATAAACAACTTTTTCCATACAAGCATTTCTTTAAACATACATATACAACGTAAACAAGAAAATAGTAAGAACCAATCTTAATCTACCCAAAGGTTTGATAGATCTAGTTGGGGATGAGCAGGCCAAATCCACACAATCTCTTCACCAACACTTGGCCAAAAATTCTATCCTACAACTATTCTTCAAAATTTGCATGATCTTCAACCATGGAGAGTGGGTGATTAACTCACTAAGTCCCTAATCCTTGCCTAAGAAGTCCTCTCTCACTCTTCCCAACCCCTTGGGTAGAGTGAGAGTTCCCATTGGTTGGTCTTCCCAACCTCTTACATGTTGCTAAAACTGGAAAGAGAAAAGGTAAGAGAGGATGGGGAAGAGAGTCTGACACCAAAAAGAGAAGGTTGTCTATCCTAGGAGGAACCTTCTAAGTTGAATTTTTTCTCACCTTGGAAAAACCACTTTTGAGGTGATTAAAAATCACATGGGAGTAGTCACATGTTAAAAAATACCCCTAACCCATAGGTATACCCTTTGGACCTTTGAAAAAGCCCTAAAACTAACCCTAGGAGTCCATTTGACCCCTTAGAAACCCAACTGAAGTTAACCTACGGGTCAAACCTAAGTTGACCACTCCCAAGACTTCCTACCCAAGGCAAATTTGGGACCACACTCAAATGTTTGAAATGGCTTTGGTAGAAACAAACTCCCTCCAAGAGACAAGTCAAAAACAATGACACTAATCAGCACATGTGTCAAGTGACACAATAAAATACAATATAAAAATCACACATGAAATTTGTCTCTTGTTGGATTACACAAATTAATAAAATCAATTTAACACACATGCATCATTTACTTTCACAAATAAAATACGATACAAATGGGGTGTTGTCTCTCCAAATAGACAACCCCTGGCTTAACAAACGTACATAGGTCTAGGTTTGGTTCTCCATATTATTTCCATGGTCACATGGATAATTTTCCTACGCATCTCAATTTACACATTAGTAATTCCAAATAACCACAATATATTATTAAACACATAAATTTGAATACACATCAAACACTCATACAATTGACAATAATAAATCAATATCTCATATATCCCAATTGATCCACATAAGCAATTATCATAATCCTCAAAATTGATCCATTCATATTATAAGCATCCTATTTCTATCATCATAATGAAGTCCCGCAAATCCAATAATGACATACATCATCTCAAAGTAATTCTATTCTAGAAACATATAAAGTTTCATATTCATAATGCATAAAAATGAAGCATCAATATACGTCAATGTTATCCAAATCATGGAATCATATAACTTCTAAATCCATAATGCATAAAAATAAAGCATCTATAATAGTCTCAATATGAAAATAACAAAAATGCCAGGATGAGTCAGGGTAGGGCCTCACATGGTACAACTATGACAGAATTCAGACCTACAAATGTAACAGAGGTCTTATTAGATTCAATAAAGAAGATCATGGAATGCAATGCACAAGTCTATAAGGCTATTGATGATACTATACCAATTCTTAAATTGATTGCACCAAAGTGCAATGTTGAGAATAAAGATTATTTAGGTCAACTAGACACATTGTCTAAGTTTATCACCGGAAATCTAATAACTGTTGATCAAATAAATGAGGATACATTTAAGGAGAGAATGATAAAGGAAAAAGAGAAATTATTTGAGGATATTGTAAATAAGAACAAGGAGAAAATGGATACTCTATTACTGGAACTTGGAGAAATGATTCTTGACTTCAAGAAACTGTACAGGGATACTTGCAAAACAAATATCTTAACATAGGATCTTGACAAGGAGATCAGCAAAGCTCAAGAGAAGTTAAATAATATTGCTGACAATTTGATTGAAACATCAGATTCATTTTTGGAATTAGAAAAGAAAATTGTAGAGTAGGAAGAGAAAATCAAGAAATTGGAGAAAGACAAACAGGGAATAAAGGATAAGGCAAAGGACTTAAAATGTAGACTTAGTCCAAGACTAGAGTATCTTATTTCCTTAAGAAAATAAATATCTGAGGCTCTGGTTCTCGGACTGAAGACACCGGAAGATAAAATGCACATACTCACCGGTACAATGTAAAGAACACAAGAGGCTATAAAAGACTGCAAAACATTTAGCAATGGAATAAATTTAGTTTTGACAGATACCTTTCAAATTGTAACCCATCAGTTACAAGAATCTAGGAAGGACTCCACTGACAGCGAATGACAACTTTTGTCATTGATGTCAAAGGGGGAGTAGTGGGATGAAAAAAATGGTCAGAAGGAAGGGACTTCATCTGCTCAGGGGGAGCATACAGTTTTGGTAAGACAATCTTGGCAGACTATTTTTGGATATCATTTTGGACACTTTTTTCTCATGAGTGTTGCCATCAAAGCCAAAGGGGGAGATTGTTGGCAATGTACACTCCAATGAGAAATTGTAGGTGATTGAAGGTTTTTTCATTGATGGCAACCTTGCAATCATATGATACCGGCAAGATAGGATATCGGCACCGGCAACGACAAACTCTACATCGACACACAGAACATCAACAGTGAAAGGAAGGATACCGACACCCTGGCCGACAGGAATTTTGTTTCTAATGTATTTTGTAATTAATTGTAAAATCATTGTAAGACAACATGGTGAGTTGTAATATGACTCATATATGTATGAGATCGATTTGTAATAGGAAATATGTGATAGGATGCGAGATAAGCAGACCTAATATGCGAACTATAGGTTAAGGGTTTATGTATGTAGTTGAGCTTAAACCGGTACTGGATCTGGCATAGCAGATGCTAATCTAAAGCAGTACAAGACATTGGATCAATATAATCCATTTTGTAAGTCAGTGTGACTTCTTTTGTAATTGACCACTGAGCTTTAGGCACTTGGCCTTCCTACATGTGCATGCCCCTATAATAAGAGTAATATTCCCTTATTGGCCAGTAAGTGAATATTGTGGGTCACAAATCCCACTGAGGTTTTTACCACACCGGGTTTCCTCATTAAAATACTATGTTATGGTGTGCTTCTCACGTGGTTGTTGTTATTCTTGTTTACTGCATTATTTCTTTCTTATCAGTACATAGTTTTAATATGCTTTTCATATTTTAAGTCAAGTAAATTTATAATTGGTTAGATACTGATTCACCAGCCCCCCCCCCTCTCAGTATCTTTGGGAATCTTATCAATAATTACCTCTCACTTTCCTCAATCTACCTTTCCCCGTCAAGTACTCCCCTTCGAATTTATTAATGGGGTTGGGATCCCAAATGTGATCTATGTGGATTTCTGTTGCAAACTTACGAAGATATTCAATAATGTACACCATAGTCTAGTATACCATATATCCCTCCACCATAGAACCCCCAGGATGTGCTCTTTGTTGAACTAAAGCCTTCAAAAATTTCAAGTCCCTCTCAACCATCCACATTGACCTAATGTGTACAGGTCCACACAATTCAATCTCCTCAACTTGGTGTATGAGGTAGTGTTCTTGTGCATTGAAAAAAGTTGAAAGTAGACACTTTTGCATTTCACACATTAAATGAGGAATTTTTCTCTTCCAATATTTTATATCTTCTTTATGGATTTCTTTAGATGACAACCACCTAGAAGAGATTCAAGACGCAAAAATATATAAACAAGACTTTACAAAATAATATACAATATATTACATAACAAGTAAAACAAATTGCAAATATATTATCTATACAACAAATTGAACAAAGATCACTACTTACCTCATGTATTTTCCTAACAAGTAAAACAAATCGCAAATATATTATCTATACAACAAATTGAACAAAGATCACTACTTACCTCATGTATTTTCCAAGATCATAAATGACTTGCTTGATGTTATTGTCAAAGTTGTCTGGGAGAGATAGAAGTAGAACGTACTGCAACAGTTATCAAATGATCTTTTCATTGTTTTCTAACATAATACAATGAAAAGTACATGCGTAGTATACAAATATTTAGTAAATACACAAGAAAATGAATTACCTTAATGCAGGTATGGCAATCATGTGTTTTCATCCCTGGCCCAAATTCACTTTTCTTTGATATGAGATTGTTTATGTTCGCTGAAAATCTTGTGGGAAATTGAATTTTTTGTATGACTTCTTTTATAGCCTTGCTTTGCTGGTTCATTAATAACCAAGGAAGGGCACTTATATTAATCTGGTCTCCATTTCTATTTGAATGAATAACATTTTTCATTGCATGATTGGATTCCTAAATGTCACTATAAATTTTGACAATTTTTTCTTTGTCACGCCTTTCCTCCAATATTTTTCATAGTGTCTCTATTATATTCTTTCCAATATGCATAGTATCAAACAAATGCACAATTTGCAACTTCTCCTAGTAGGGCAGCCTACTAAATTGTCTCGGATAAATTTTTAGTCCCTTTGGAAGGTGGTCATTAATGCCTTGATGACCTTCATGATCATCAATTACATCATCAGTAAACAAAACACAATAGAAAAATACAAATTCCAAACATAAACCATTAGATGGAATGACATTACCTTGACAATTAATTCTATTATAGTCCAACTTCCATAGGCAAGGTGTCATTCTTCGTGGCTTTGATGTAGTCTCTTCTTTCCCATTGAAAAGATGTTTTTTAGAATTTTGATACTTATGATTTCTATGGAGGAAGTGCCTATGCTCATCAAACACTTGCTTTCCTAAACTTTTTGAATGATGGGATTTCATCTTTGGACCACAAACTGGACATGCAAATTTTCCCTTTGTTTGAAGACCTACAAGATAATGTATAATTGGATTAAATATGTTAATTTTTATAATTATAATTATAATGCGCAAATTGAACACTGTAACATACCACAAAAATGTGTTAGCCTTGGGGCATCATGTATTGTCCATACAAGAATTGCATTGAATTGAAATTGTCTATCCTATTGGTCTAGATGCATCATACATAGTGACACCATTCCATAACTCCAGCAACTCATCAATAAGAGGCTCAATATACACATTCATATCTTTAACTTGGTACTTACCTAGTTGAATGAACAAAAACATTACATAATTACTATGACCATTTTACTAATATATTTATAATTAAATGTAGATGACTATTAAATGATTAAATACCTAGAGCAATCATCACCAACATTATGTGCTCCCTATTTATTGACATCCATGGAGGAATGCTATTGTTGATAACAAAAACTGGCCACGTCGAGTAAATAGATCTCATCTCTCCAAATGGATTGACACCGTCCGCTGCCAATGAAAGCTTGAGATTACGAGGTTCTTCTTTAAAGTGTGGCCACTTTTCCTCTATGTCCATAAATTTTGAACCATCCACAGGCATTCGAATAATGTCATCTCGACTTCTATTGCATGTACAGTAATCCATAAATTGTGCCAAGCTAGTGCACCTGAATAATCATTGCATTCATGGAATAATGGGAATATAACGAAGATCCTTACAAGGCACCTTTTTTGTTATTTGATATGTTTGATATCTACTGATATGACATTCAAGGCATTATGTTACAAATTCATGTTGTTTATGATATACAATATGATCATTGGGACAAGCATTTATTTCTTGATACTCCATTCCAATATCTTTCATGATGGAAGATAATTCTCAGTATGAGTGATGCAGAATATTTGATGGTGGTAAAAAAAACTCACCTATCAATCTACAAAATATTAATTTGTTAATATAAAGAATATTAATGATACATGATTAACCCTTTATTAACTATAATGACATATACGACATACCTTAACATACATGAGATTTTTATGTTGGTTAAACCATTCATAACCTTGAAGTTCACCAACAACAATACAACGAAGAGAAGAGTTGTTTGGGAGCCTTCATAAAGGGGCTTGTATGCCTTCTCAAGTATAGGTAAATGATGAACAACATCAAAGTCATCTTGATCATCAAGATCAGTTGCGCCAGCACTAAATGTGTCATGGATCAATGTATTTGTACCATCATCTTCAATTGTGTTTTCTGGCACATGATCGTCATCTTCCATGGGATCATTATCTTCAACTTTGATATTCACACCTCCATGTTCCTCCACTTTAAAAAACATATTCTCTGGGTTGTGTTGGTCAATATCATGTGCCCTAGGGAGCTCGACCTATATAAAAAAGTTCAACATAAATAAACCATGATCATGATCTCATCATGAAGTGATTTCTTATGTATATAAATTATTAAAATTATATAATAAATAGCTTACCAATGGATGATAATCATGTCCCCCTTCAATGTGACCATGTTGCCTACAATGTTTCTTAGTTGTTTTGATTAGAAGTCTTCTAGTCTTTAAGCCCTTACAAATTTTGTAGGGACAATAACATTTTCCATCACCTTTTCTTTTCAAGTTAGACCACAATCTAGAAATTGTTTCCTTATTTTGTTCTTCGCTGATATTTTTTGACATGGTCTTTCTTCACACACAAAAAAGTCGAGCTATCCAAACCTCAGTGCGTAACCTTCACAAACTATGCAAAAGGATATCGCAAGTACGAAAGTCTTCTTAGAACTAGTTATATAGAAGTTGAAATGTTACTTAAACTTAGACTCTCTTCAATTATGAAGACTATTTTATTTATATAGTTTTCTTAGCTAAAAAAGAAGCCTGATTTTGGCAAGTTGATGAAAAATATTTGAGTTTTAAAAAAAGAGAAACCTTTTTATTGTGTCATCTAATAGAATCAACTTAGGAATGATGAATTTACGAAGAAGTAAACATGAAACCAACTTCATATGAAAGACTATTAAATTGACTATTAGAAGCCAAAATATGAAGAAACTTGAGCGGTTACATTAAGAGTTATAATCAATTCCTTTGTTGCGACCCTATCAACAAGGGTTTTATGACAGTTTTGACAAAAACCATTAGAAATTTATTTATAATCCATGGATGACTTTCAAACCTGTCTTGAATTAAAGATAACTCTTCATTCTACAACCTCAAATAGGTTATTAGGGGCTCGATTCAATCCAAATCTTATTAGGAAAAACATCTAAAGCAACAAATAATCATGACTGTCAAAAACAACAGTTAAAAGTATTGAACAAAATATCAATTTTCTTATTGAATCTTCATCAAAAACATTTTCCAATACATACTTTATACAAATACACTTCCTTCCTATTTATCCAACAAACAATTACATGGAATTTTTACTTTCAAATTGATATACAACCCTGTAACTGTCACAACCCTACAGAATTAAGTGACAGTCAGAGGCTTTATTTGATCTAGCCCTACAAGACTTTCCTCCAGCTCTGTCACACAAACTTAATCCAAATAAATGATGTATTTTATAGCCTCTCGCTGTTCTATATCTGTTTCAACTACCCTTAAGACCGAAATGTATAATTTGACAATATTTTATGCATTGTTGCATTACAACTTTTTAGTGACACCTTGACAGCTTTTTCCTTTTGACATGAATGACCACTAAACATTACTTAGATACTTTGAACACCTTAGAATGGACTCAAAACAAAATATTAAACCTTTATTACCCTTCCATGGGTACATTTACATTATTTGAACAATTAGGACCTGAATAGGACTATTTGACAACTTTTGACAAAATGGCACAATTAGCCTTACACATTGATTTCAAGCTTGACAAGCTTGTTTATTTCTCATTACTCATGATGAGTATGTAGCTTCTTAATATTAGTACCATTTAGTTCTCCATTTTCTTTAAGCAACAAGAGAGTATGGATGTCTAGAAGTGGAAGAGAAATGGAAGAAGTCCATTACAACTCCACAAGTCTACAAATAAAACCATCGATGTAGCCTACCCCAAAGAAAGCACCCTAGCAAAGCCAAAGGTCATCGCGAAGTGATTAACTATCACTAAAAGGGGATAGGAGTTATCTGGATACCCAATAGACACATCGGGAGGATATACATCGACCGAGTCATTACTAAAGTATCATTGACGTGACTTTCACAATCAGAACATGCGAATTGATGTCTTGCTGATAGCCGATAAGGCTATTGGTAAGACTTACACCGATAGGGAGAGAAGACTTAGTTATCAGTACAACTTAAAGAGATTGAGGTGTAACATTTCAAGCTATCCCAACGCCTAATGGAAACAATAGAGAAGGAGATTCATCAAGGAAAAAGTAACCATCGACAAAGACTGTTCAAGGTTATGTCGATACCCGATGGAGGGCTCGGGAAGACACACACCGATAAAAAACAAAGTGACTTAAGGAATTAAATATTTTCGATGGCACCAAGGGAGTAATTCATCGATAAATTATATACCGATGAGCCATTATAGATACAATTCAAAACTAAAACCAAAGTAGCCTGTATTTAATGCATGCAATTGAGTAGATTGATGGCTCACACAAGGAAAATTAAGAACCAAATACAGGTTGCGTCCTAGTAAAAAACACACAAGGTGAGAATTGTTGCTCACAATTCATCACACATCATGGAGGTTGCAAGTTCATCAGGAAGAAAGAGGAGTGCTAAGGGATCCAAATCCACGTCTAAAAAATCCAAAACAACGGAATTCCCTCCAGCACGGAAACTGAATCAAGATATCATTGATCAATTGCAGTCCCTAGGCCCAAAATCAAGGAGGTCGAAACAACATTTGCCCAGAAAAGACAAGCTTGAGGACAGGTTTAAAGGGGTTGGAGATGTGTGGACAAAGGTGAGAGGTTATGAACTCTTCCTGTTTGATTTTCAAAGAAAGGATAGAGAAGTGGTCAATTTGTAACCCATGGATAAACAGCTTAGGTAAACTAGTTGTTCCAAATGTTTTCATAAATATCAGATTGATGGAAGTCTTGGTCAAAAATTACAATTCTATGAAGAGATGCATTCAGTTTCCAAATGGTGAAGTGTTTATCAAATTTAGCCGCGGCACCATAGATGAAGTTTTTAGCTTAGACCCTAACCTTGATGTACCCTTGTCGTTTGAAGAACTAGAGGAGGAATTTGTTAAAATGGATACTACTTATAAAGGGTGGAACTTAGCTTTCCACATGGTTCGGAAGGGCATTCTAACCAAAGAGGATGGTCCCCCATTCAACATGGACATTTTCAGACACTACTTATAGTACACATATATGTCATGCAGACAGGTTAGAGGTATAGAGGTCCTCGATGTAGCTAATATTGGGTCGCTGGTGTTAGCACCAAATGTACATATGTATGAGCCAAGACCCTTTGATTATGTTACTTATGTTGTAGAAAAATTACTTGAAAGTTTCTTGAATCTCAGAGATAATAGGGAGCCCACTTTCAAGTTTTACTCGTTGTTAATGCACTTGATTTAATTTTATGGAAGATTTAGGGGTATGTGGCCAATGAATTTAAAATTGAACATAGTGGACTAAGCATGTAAAGAACAACCAGTACAGATTTGGACATTAGTTTGGGATTCACGATGTATGAAATCAAACTACATCAAGTTTGAAGAGCTAATAGTAAAGCCATTATACCAGATGTATGGTGTCCCGTGTGAAGGATCTATTCCTACTTAAGTTAAAATATTTCTTAGACTTGATGTTTTTGATGAAAGAGGTATTGTCAATCACAACTGGGGTGATTGGTTTGTTCACAAGGATTTTACTTGCTTCAGGATTTATGGTTTCAAAGGAACCCCATATCTATTGCCAAAACTTGTACCAAACAGAATTACTTATCTGGAGATTGTGAAATAGTTAAGTGTTTCGAATGCCAAACATTTTGGAGGTATGCATAAGCAGACTTTCCTACATGGGGCTCTTAGTTTTGTGGATTTTACCATTGTATCAACAAAGGCTTATGAAGCCATTGATAGGAAACTGATTGAAGAATACAATTTGTTCAAATATGTTGCTAGGGTCAATTATGACCCTAAGGGATATATTCGCAATTGCAAGAAAAATCAAAACCTAGGAGATTATATTCATGTTTACTTGGAAGCAGAGGACATTTTTAGAAACATGGAGGAGGAAGAGGCCCAGATAACCATTGATGAATTAAACAAGAAATTGGAAGAAAAGAAAAAGAGATTTCAAGAAATGGAAATTGAAGAAGAAAAGAGTGAAGGCGAGTCCGAAGAAGTTGAGGTCGTATCTAGGCATCAAGCACTAGACACAACAGAAGAGACAGACTTGCAAGAGCAAATTGTTTCTAGGATGAACATCCATAGTGATCCAAGATACAATGAGTATTTTGCCTTTGTGTCTGATGATGTTTTTATTAAGTCAAAATAATTTAAATCCTTTTTATATAATTTCAAAGGGAAAAAAATGAGAGACTCTATTCCAAATGTAACCCCTGAAAAAGAATTAGAATTGTTGGGGAAACTAAAGGAAGAAATTAGATTATAATTGACCACTAGAACCCCTCAAAGGGGAAGAAAACTTCTTAGTGAAGCATGCATGATCATCTTTCCAGGATGGGACATGAGTGCACCATTTATTTTTGATAGCATGTTACATTATGAGAATAAGGATTTTAAATTGGATATTGAGGGGGTAAATGATGTGTATGTCGGCTCTAGATTTGACTAGAATGAAGAGGATTTTCTTTTATGGGCTCTTTACCCTCCAAATAAGAGGCCAAAAATAATTGATGTGGATAAAGTTTTTGGTCACATGATGAAATTGAAAGTTGGTGAAGTAGATCCCATTGTTTCTATTGATATGGATATTGATATTTCAAAATTTAATAAAGCACAATTGGTCAAAGTGATCAAAGAAAGAGATCAGTACAAGGGATTATATGAAGAATTACTAAAAAGAGGACAACTTGTGCCACAAATCCATAATGGGTTTGAGTGGAAAAAGAAATGTGAGGAAGTGCAACTGGAAAATAAAAAGTTGAAAAGGTAAATGTAGAGTTTTAGGACCGACACAACGTCTATTTTATTGACTAAGAGATTTGAAAAATTGTAGGGTTTCCTTAAAGATTTATGGGTTGTTTATCAAAAGAATATGGATAATGCAATATCTCACAACTAGATTTATAACAGACTAGGAACTATGTTGCATGATAAGACAATGGCCAATATAGATGCTGAAGTCATTAAAGGAATACAAAAGTTGTTGAAAAAGCATGAAGACTTTGACACAGAATTGCAAAAAGAATTTAATGAATGTAAGTAAATAGTACAACATGGTTTTCCAAAAATTGAAGATCAGAATGAACAGTTTAAGGATAAGGATAAATTGATTGTGGAGTGCCAAAGTCTTCTCAGTGCTTCCCTTAACATTGCCCGGTCTGATGTACTTGTCATGACAGACACAATCGAGCAGATGGAAAACTTCATCACTTTGGAGATTGTGGTCAGAGATATTATCTACGATGCAGATACCTACAAATCAGAGGGATATTTGAAGCACATTCAGAAGTGCCATCAGATGCTTGGAGACCACCCATAGATATCAAAAGATGTTTAAAGATGTGACTTTGTATTTTATAGTTTTAGTTTGTTAGGGTAGTTTTTAGGTAATTAGTTTCTAGTTAGTTTTTTGTTAATTTTAGTTTAATGAAGGGGCATTTTTCAAACCGAATCCTCATCTATATGTGGAGGAATGTTTAGGAGAGACATATATCACAAGTTTATAGTTTTTTTAATCAAGATAGTCTCTATGCATTTTCTTATGAACTCGTTGTCTGGAAGTACCAAGTTGATGGAGGATATGCACTGAAATCAACTAGTTTAAGTTTTTTATTTTCAATATAAAGATTCATGTGTTTTTCATTCATGATGGCATCTATATTTTAGATGGATTGATTAGTTCATTGGATAAATCTATTTACATAGATTGTTTCATTGTGCAATCTTATGTTGTTGTAATTAAGATTAATTTTTCAGTTTCAATATCAGTTTGAAGGATTGGCTAGCAAACTTTAAATTGTCTTATTGGTCTTTCAAAGTAAAGTTAAATTCAGTAAGACTAATTGGATGTCACATTTTAATTGCAATTCATATGTAAGCCTTTGATATGATGGTCTTGTTACACTAAAAAGTTATTAAAACTGTCTCTAAGGTTAAACGTAGGATTTTTCATTTGAAATGATATGAAACCAGTAAAGAATCAAGACACTAGTCTTTTATTGATTTTATATATTTGAATCAAGTATTTCCAAAGCAAGTTTCATTAAGGAATCATATTTCTAATTCATATAATCACTACTTTATAAACATTCACTTACAAGCAAGCAAATGGAAAACATTCATTTACAAGAAAGCAAGCAGATTGATTCTAGTATAGTAAATAGGGTTTACTTATTTTTTAATTTTTATACAATACTTTTATCCTTTATCTAACATAATTGATAATTGGAAGACTTTTCAATAACTAGGGATGGAAAACATTCATTTACAAGCAAGCAAGCAAATTGATTCTAGTATAGTAAATAGGGTTTACTTATTTTTTAATTTTCATACAATACTTTTAGCCTTTATCTAACATAATCAATAATTGGAAGACTTTTCATAACTAGGAACTACTAGGAACTGCAACATTAGGAAAGTAAAGAAAAACAGACAAATCAGAACATAATGATAGGATGACAAGCTCAAATTTATAAGACACACACTCTGAAATGAACTTGTCTGCAACCGACTTTACATGATTCAAACACACAACCTGTAACTCCACACGAATTTAATGGAATGCAAAAATTTAAAGGAATTTCGCCATCTCCAATAGTTCGATACCCTCCAAACGAGTTAATTAAATCCTTCATTTTCACCTACTAGACGACCCAATTTGTAGAGGCAGACACAGAGGAAGAGGCTGAGGCAAAAGAGGTAAAGGAAACGTCGAACCCAATTTGCAAAGGTAGAGGAAGAGGCAAAAGAAACAAAGGAATTGGCAGAGGCAGAGGAAGTCGAGAGTTAATTCAATCCGTCACGCGTGGTTTTCAAATGAACTCACGCTTTTTCTTTTTTTTAATAATGCCTCTGGTCATCAGAATTCTGACTAACACGAGCATCGTTGGAAAACATTTTCGGCATCGTCATCAACATTTCAACGTTATTGGGCATTTTTTTTATAAAAATCACATTTGATCACAAAAATCCTTGTTCGTCGGAAACCTTCGTCGAAATTTGAGGTCAAATGTATTAGTGTACCGGTTCACTGTTTAACTACTTCCTCTACTGGTTAGGATTTACCAGTTGGACTAAATGACTTAGATGACTGACAAAACATGGTTGCCATCAATGACAACACAATACAAGCCATCAATCAACCTATTACAACTCTAGATCATCACCAAGCCAACAATCTCCCTCTTTGGCATTGATGGCAACACTAAAGAAAAAATTTGTCTAAGTGTCACATTACAAAAATTATGACCCATGACTCAAATACATAACATGACTCCCCCTTAGCAATTACATACTATTACAAAAAAAATTATACTAATAACCTTTTACAAAATTTTGACCCATACGACTACTCCCCCTTTGACAACAATGGCAAAGGTAAGTAAATACATGAAAAGATAAATGCAATATATATCAAAATTTGTATTACCAAAATATATAGGAGTTCAAAATGTTTTACAATGTCATCTTATGAAACACATTTGCAAAACTAGACTTCAAAAGTGTCAAATCATTGTGCCAAGTCTCCAAAAGTGTCCCTGTTATCTCAATATGTGTCTAAATCTGAGATGCAAGCTCCTCCATGGCATCAAATGTGCTCATTTTTGGTGTAGCCAAAATTGTTTTAGTCTCCTTGTAGCCTCTTTGCAAAATTTCAATCTTAGGGACTAATAAAGTTTGTAACTCCTACAATAAAGTTGTCCTTTTCACATGTTCAACCTCATAAGCCTCAAGCTTCTGTTGTAGTGCAACAACTAATCTACCAAAATGGATTGCAGAATCATTCAAGGGACTCAAAACTTTAAGCTCCTGTTGAGAATCCTGCTTCTTTGGCTCAATATCATCACAAAACAATGAAAAATTGGCAATTGAAGAAAGGATTTTACCTCCGGTTTGTAATTCTTGTTTAATGAGGTCCATGTTGACAGTAAGACCTACTCTGTCTTTATCAATGCCTTTCATTAACTGTTCAATTTTTCTCTTCTAATACTCCTTTTCCACATTCTTAATTGCAGCTTCCTCCAAGCTTTCATTTGATCTCCTACTATTGTGACCAGTTTCTCCAATTTGTCAATAGGATTAGGAAGACTATCTATATCAGTCTCCGGTAATATATTGGATAGAATATCAACAACAACCTGAATTGTTTGTGTTTCTTTTCTCTGAACCTTCATTATTTTCTTTTGTGCCTTAGATTGCAATTAGCTCGGTTGGGCTCAACATTTCCATATTGATCGGTCCTTGAATGCTCACAGTGTCATCTTCTTCATCATCAACAATATTCTTTGATGTAAGTGACCAGGAGGTCACTTTCTGATCAAGTTCTCCTTCCTTCTTTTCTTCTTTTCTTCTTTCTTTTTCTTCTCTACATCCTTCTCTGGTGCTTTCTTTTCTACATTCTCCTCTATTTGTGTGATCACCGGTGGCTCTTGTGCTTCTATCTTGTCTGGTTGCTCAGTGGGTTGTACATTTTTTATATGCTCATTCACCGGTTGCTCTGTCATTTCTTCATCTTGTTGATGTGCCTTCTCTGCATCTTCTTTATGTGTACTGGTTAGATTCACTTCCAGTAATACTGTCTCATCATCAAGGATAATGATTGGATCTTTCTTAGTATGTGTATCAATTGATGTGTTAGCGAAGACAATCTCATCCAACATAATATCATCAATCTCCAAATCATCAGGGAGATCTTCTCCCTTTAATCTCTCTAGTTCCTCTTCTACTTCAGGAACAAGGCCCAAAAATTTCTTTAAAATTTGCTCAGCCTCAACATGTACCAACTGAGAATCACCAACTAATAATCTTGTCAACCTTTTCTTTGTAAGAAATAATGGCCTTGTCTTAGAAATAATTTCTTAAATGTCTTCCCTAGAGGTTTCCAGTTGCAAGTGCATCAATATAAATTCAATCAATTCTTTGTCCTTCTTTATAACAGTCTTCCATCTTGCTTCCAATTTATCATACAAAGAATCAGTAATCAAACCTTGCAACTCAATCAATGCTTTATAATACTTGTTCATATACCAGAAAATAGTATCTTCAATTTTCATTTTATCATCTTCACTAAAATTGTTATAAAGTCTCTTTACATTAGTCAAAATACCATACTTTCTTATTTTCTCCAAAATACTTTCAAGTAAAGTGAGTTTACTTACTAGTGGTTTCACAGATTTCACAGTAGGATATCCAACCACTTTGGATTTCTTCCCAATAGCTCATAATTTTTTCTTCTCATCTTCATAGTCTATGTCTTCTTCCTCAACAGTTTCAAGTGTCCTTTGTGCTTTTTGTTTCTTCTTTTTCCAGTCTACTTCTTTCACCTTGGGTGCTTCAGGCTTAGCTTCCTTAGGTTTTCTTCTAATCTGGATCTTAGGAGTAGGAGGGGGCTTCTCCTTCACCACTGTACTCCTCATTTGTCTACCAGTGCTGGTACCATTTGGGGAACTAGAGGATTCAACTTTCCTTGCTTCAAACTTAGCTCTAGCCTCAACAATTGCATCTTTAGTAAAACCTTGTTGAACTGCAAATTTTTCCACTTCTTTTCTTACCTTCCTTGCAATGACTGGGTTTGCTAACTCAGAATGTACCTCAATAGATTTATCCTTATATGTTCCAAAACTTGTTGCATTTGGATCTACTGATGTAGATAGAATATGATCAACATAAGCAATCAAAAGATCAGCTTCTACCTCATAACCTATGGGCATCACCCATGATATCCTAGGTTCTATTGGCTCCATCTGACAAGTGTCAGTATTAACCATGAAATAGATATAATCTTCATACCTTTTAACAACCTATTCTAGTATCCTTTCTCTTTCATGTATCCTCTTCTGAAAATCTTTAAAATATCCCCTAATTACCTTTGTAAACTCATTACCGATCATCTTGATGGTGTTCTTGATTTGTAACATTGTCGGTGTACCTTCTGACCATTGTATATTACCAATACTAGGAAAGGAGTTCTATAAAGAGAAAAATAAACCTACGATCAACTATCCAAATTTAAATTTCTTCCTTTTATCCTTCTTGATAGATTCCACGTTTAATATCAACTGGGTTCTTAGGGCTTCAGCAAGATCATAGTCTGCATTGTCTTTTATCATCTAGTAGGCAGTATGAATAGCAACTTCGGGTATAATGATTGTTCTGCTTGAATGATAAAACCTATATACAATGACCATAGCTGAAAATTTCACCTTAGGGTCTTCAATCTCATTTATAGTCATTTCTTGACCATCCCATTTAGACTTTGTTAATCGGGTGACTTCATCCTTCAGGATTGATTTCAACACAGGAACTTCACCAATTGCCCACAATCCGGTGACAGAATGAATAACTTCCTTTGTAATCTTATGTGTTCGATCAAGCCACATAAACTGATCATGTATTCTTCTCAAGACATATCTGATATGGTCTTCTTCGAATTCATCAAGAAATTTCCATGCATGGTGAAAACCTTTATTGCTAACCCTTCAAAATTGATCTTTTATGACTCCTTGCTTATCACACAAAGTCTGATACTAATTAAAGATAGAAAAGGTTCCCAAACCTTCCAGTTTTCAATGAATATATGATCAAACATCTTCCACATTTAATACACCATAGGGTATGCTGGATAGGGCTCCAGCTGGATCAATTTCTGTCGACTTTGTGGATGCCTCTTGAATTTTGGTCGAGGCCTTTCAGTAACATCTACAAAGTGTGGTGTATCCATTGCAAAATATCAAACATAGACTTTGATTCTCTGATAAATACCTTTTCAACTTCATTGCCGCTAAGGTTTCTGCACTTTCCGGTCTAAATGAACTTCACCGATTCACTTCTCCTCAAATATCTTCAATCCCCAATCAACCTTGCCAATGCAGTAATCAGAAGCTCTTCTCTTATTTTGTTGCTCTCCAAATGCTCTCAAGAATGCAAAGGTAAAAAATGAAACTTATAAAACACTTTTTATTTACCTTTCACAAATTGCATTAAAAGCTATACCCAGTAGAACAAACCCTAAACACCGTTCAACCCTAAAACATGCTACTAGTTCTCATAACACATCCAACTTACCGGTTTAAACTCAGAATCATTACTCATGTCATCAAATTACATCTAAATATGTAGATTTAACTTACCACATAGTCCTTTAGGGGGTCCAAAAATGGATCTGACAATAAACTTCCCTTGAGATTTATAACTAGCTTAGTTCACCGGTGAGGGGTTCTCCACACTAGGTGAAGAATTAGAATCTTCTTATGGTTTCTCCTCAATTTTCTTTCTCTATATCTTATTCATCTCTTCTCGGGTTTCCTCCGCATCAACCTTCTTCTTACCTTTCCGATCAACAGACTAATTAACCGGTTGGTTCATTCTTGCTCTACAAAACTTTGCAAGGTGTCCCGGTTTGTGACAATGAAAACATGTCATTCCAGATGCTCTCCAGGGTCCAACATTGCCTCTACCAATTCTTCTTCTACAATTCATAGCTACATGTCCATAGTTATGACAAATAGAAGTCACATTTTGTCTATACTCCATCTCATAAGGACTAGACCAGTTTACATAAGGTCTCTGCCCTTTAGGGTTTCTCTGATCATTAAAAGATCTCTTCCAATCACAACCAGACCTTTGATTCATGTAAGGTATCTTGGATTATTCATTCCAGACTTGCACTCAACAATTCTATAGCCATACTTGTTGTAATTGTAGCAATAACCATTAAAATTTCTAGGCTTGTAACCCTCATAAGCATTAGACCTATAACCATTAAAAGAACTAGATCTATTGAACTACAAACATTAGCAATATGACCTACCTTGTGACAAATGAAGCATACTAGTTTGTAGCATTTCTTACCGGTGTTCTTGTTTGTCTTAGATGAAGATTTGTCTTCATGCATGATGTTCTTGGTATCAGAAGGCTATCCTTGCTCAAATGTAGTGTATCCCAAGCCATGTGTATTACAATTTTTCCTTTGTGACTGGATCTTCTCATCAAGCATAGTAGAGCTCTTGTTGTATTTAGCTAGGATGTCATTAGCATCAGCCAAATCCTTAGTAAGATCTTCATTATTCTTCATAAGACTTTCTCTAAGAGACATAGCCATGTCTAAATCAACCTAAATTTCTTCTTTTTATTCTTTTTCCTCATGAAGATGTGCATGCAGGGTACCAATCTCATGATTCAATTTAGAGATCTCATGATTCTTCTCTCTGATCTTGTCTTCAACAGCCCCCCTAGCTTCCAGCTCTTGACTCATCCAGATAGTTAGGGCTTCCAGCTCTCTCCTTAGATTTGACTTATCATCATTTAGCTTTTCCACCTCATTAGCCAATGCATCAATGTTAGCTTCTTGAGATGAACTATTTTCACTAATTTCATCCAAGTGCTCAGCTAGCTCTCTCCTCTTAGCCAATGAAGCTTTATACTTGACCCTTAACTCACCTAGGGCTTCTTTGGATTTTCCAAGCTAGTTAGAAAGCTCTCTATAACTTATATCCCCCATGATAGCCTTGAGGATCCTTCCCAAGTAGTTAAGCCTTAAGGGAATTAGGCTCTGATACCAATTGATAAAATTATAAGGCATTGAGAGGGGGCGGGAATCAGTGAAAGAAAGAACAATATAAATCTGATCACCACTTTAAACAGCTTGAAACTTAACAAGCATGCAAGGAAAATAACCACATAAACCAACACCCAATAAAGCATGCAACTCATAACACAAAGTTTTTCATGTGGAAACCCAAATGGGAAAAACCATGGTGGGAATTAGTACCCACAAGATCAACTATCTACAGAATAGCGATTTGATTGGTTAAGGTCTTACAATTTCTCTGTTAGGAGCACACCCGGTTAGGAGTGTCTTAGCCCAGTTAAGAGTTATTACAATAAGGCATGTTAGGACCCAGCCCTATTAGGAGCTACCTAGGTATGAGATTTCAAACATAAGGTAATGTGTTACCTGGTTAGAGGATTTAAACCTTCGAACCTATGAGGATCCTACCGCACCATGTTCGGAGTGACCTTGTTAGAGGATTTTATCTCGTTGTAACTGTTAGGGAACAACAAGTGACTGATATGCATGTAGCACCTCTATGCCTCATTAGATCCGCTTCAATTATACATCTAACACTGACTAAACATCAATACAGAGCTTCACCTTTCACTGCACAATCAAATTCACACTATGGATTTTATATATGATACATCATCACACAATATACTCTTTTTTATAAACAACTCTTCTAAATCGGCTAAGAACCCTTGGAACAATTTCCTAGGTTCAATGTATCTAGACAATCTTGGACATTACACTTTACTCATGCCGGCCACAAACAACTTAACTCATAAATAAAACATTAAGTCTATTGGTTTAATTGTTCTTGTTGATTGACTGCTCGGTTCATCATAACTCACTCCAAACTTTAAATCTGCTAATGCAGTTCTATCCATAGACTTGTACCAATATCATGAACATACGTACCAAACCACAACACTTAACTCTTCACCGATCTTCTATATCGGTCACTTGAACATAGTTTTGTCACTGTTTACCAATTCAATGTTTAACTTCTTCTTCTACCGGTTAGGCTTTAATGGTGGGACTAAATGACTTAGATAACTGACAAAACATGGTTGCCATCAATGACAACACAATACAAGTCAACAATCAACCTATTACAACTCTAGATCATCAGCAAGCCAACAATCTCCCCCTTTTGCATTGATGGCAACTCTTAGGAAAAAATTTATCTGTCACATTACAAAATGTATGACCCATGACTCAAATACATAACATGACTCCCCCTCAGCAATTACATGTTATTACAAAAAAAATTATACTAATAACCTTTTACAAAATTTTGACCCATACCACTACTCCCCCTTTGACAACAATGGCAAAGGTAAGTAAATACATGAAAAGATAAATGCAATATATATCAAAATTTGCATTACCAAAATATATAGGAGCTCAAAATGTTTTACAATATCTTATGAAATAAATTTGCAAAATGAGACTTCAAAAGTGTCAAATTATTGGGCCAAGTCTCCAAAAGTGTCCCCGTTATCTCAGTATGTGTCTGAATTTGAGATGCAAGCTCCTCCATTGCATCTAGTTTTCTCATCTATAGTGTAGCCAAAATTGCTTGAGTCTCCTTGTAGCCTCTCTACAAAATTTCAATCTTAGGGACTAATAAAGTCTGTAACTCCTACAGTGAAGTTGTCCTTTTCACCTATTCAACCTCATAAGCCTTAAGCTTATGTTGTAGTGTGACAAATGATCTACCAAAATGGATTGCAAAATAATTCAAGGGATTGAATGATTCACTCAAAACTTTAAACTCTTGTTGAGCTTCCTGCTTCTTCTGCTCAAGATCATTACAAAACAAAAAAAAAATTGGCAATTGTGGGAAGGATTTTACCTCTGGTTTGTAACGCTTCTTTAATGAGATCCATGTTGACAGTAAGACCTACTCTATCTTTATCAATGCCTTTCATTAACTCCTCAATTTTTTTCTTGTCATACTCCTTTTCCACATGCTTAATTGCAGCTTCCTCCAAGCTTTTCATTTGATCTCTAGTTGTTGTGACTAGCTACTCCAATTTTTCAATAGGATTAGGAAGAAAGTCTATATCAGTCTCTGATAATAAACTCTATAGAATATCAACAACAACCTAAATTGTATGTGCTTCTTTTCTCCGAGCCTTCATTATTTGCTTGTGTTCCTTAGATTGCATGGCATATGCAATCTGCATTAGCTCAATTGGGCTCAACATTTACATATTGATCGGTCCTTGAATTCTCATAGTGTCATCTTCTTCATCATCAACAATCTTCTTTGATGTAAGTGACTGGGAGGTCATTTTCTGATTAGGCTCTCCTTCTTTTCTTCTTCCTTCTTTTCTTCTTCCTTCTGCAGCTCTACATCCTTCTCTGGTGCTTTCTTTTCTACATTCTCCTCTATTTGTGTGATCACGGGTGGCTCTTGTGCTTTTGTCTTGTTCGATTTCTCAATGGGTTGTACATTTTCTGTTTACTCATTCACCGATTGCTCTGTCATTTCTTCATCTTATTATTGTGCCTTCTCTACATCTTCTTTACCTATACCAGTTAGATTCACTTCCGGGAATATTGTCTCATCATCAGGGATAACGATTGGATCTTTCTTAGTGCTTGTATCAACTAATGTGTCAACAAAGACAACCTCATCCAACATAATATCATCAATCTCCAAATCATCAGGGAGATCTTCTCCCTTTAATCTCTCTGGTTCCTCTTCTACTTCAAGAATAAGGCCCAAAAACTTCTTTAAAATTTTCTCAATCTCAGCATGTACCAACTGAGATTCACCAACTAATAATCTTGTCAACCTTTTCTTTGTAAGAAATATTGGCCTTGTCTTAGAAATAATTCCTTGAATGTCTTCCCTAGATGTTTTCGGTTGCAAGTGCATCAATATAAATTCAATCAATTCTTTGTCCTTCTTTATATAAATCTTCCATCTTCCTTCCAATTTATCATAAAAAGAATCAAGAATCAAACCATGCAACTCAATCAATGATTTACAATACTTGTTCATATACCAGACAATAGTATCTTCAATTTGCATTTGCTCATCTTCACTAAAATTGTTATAAAGTCTCTTTACATTAGTCAAAATACCATACTTTCTTATTTTCTCCAAAATCCTTTCATGTAAAGTTAGTTTACTTACTGGTGGTTTCATTGATTTCATAGTAGGAGATCCAACCACTTTGGATTTCTTCCCACTAGCTCTTGATTCTTTCTGCTCACCTTCAGAATCTGTATCTTCTTCCTCAATAGTTTCAAGTGTCCTTTGTGCTTGTTGTTTCTTCCTTTTCCTGTATACTTCTTTCACCTTGGGTACTTCAGGCTTAGATTCCTTAGGTTTTCTTCTAATCTGGATGTTAGGAGTAGGAGGGGGCTTCTCCTTCACCATTGTACTCCTTGTTTGTCTACCAATGCTGGTACCAATTGGGGCACTAGAGGATTCAACTTTCCTTGCTTCAAACTTATCTCTAGCCTCAACAATTGCCTCTTTAGAAAAACCTTGTTCAACTACAAGTTTTTCGATTTCTTTTCTTACCTTCCTTGCAATGATCGGTTTTGCAAACTCAGAATGTACCTCAATAGATTTCTCCTTATATGTTCCAAACCTTGTTGCATTTGGATCTACCAGTGTAGATAGAAGATGACCAGCATAAGCAATCAAAAGATCAACTTCTACCTCATAACTCATGGGCATTACCCATGATGTCCTAGGTTCTAATGCCTCCATCTGACAAGTGTCAATATTAACCATGAAACAGATAGAATCTTCATACCTTTTAACAACCTGTTTTAGTATCCTTTCTCTTTCATGCATCCTCTTCTAAAAATCTTCAAAATATCCCCAAATTACCTTTGTAAACTCATTACCGATCATCTTGATGTTGTTCTTAATTTGTAACATTGCCAGTGTATCTTCTGACCATTGTATATCACTAGTATCGGCAAAGGAGTTCTGGAAATAGAGAAATAAACCTATGATCAACTATCCAAATTTAAATTTCTGCCTTTTATCCTTCTTGATAGATTCCACATTTAATATCATTTGGGCTCTTAGGGCTTCAGCAAGATCATAGTCTGCATTTTCTTTTATCATTCGATAGGTAGTGTGAATTGTAGCTCCGGGAATACTCTTTGTTCTTCTTGAATGATAAATCCTATATCCAATGATCATAGATGCAAATCTCACATCAGGGTCTTCAATCTCATTTATAGTCATTTCTCAATCATCCCATTTAGACTTTGTTTATCGGGTAACTTCATCCTTTCGGATTGATCTTAGCACAGGAACTTCACCGATTTCCCACAATCTAGTCATGGCATGAATAGCTTCCTTTGTAATCTTCTTTTGTCGATCAAGCCACATTAACTAATCAAGTATTCTTCTCAAGACATATCTGATATGGTCTTCTTCGAATTCATCAAGAAAGTTCAACGCATGGTGAAAAAATTTATCGCTAACCCTTCGGAATTGATCTTTAATGACTCCTTTCTTATCACACAAAGTCCGGTACTAATTAAAGATAGCAAAGGTTCCCAAATCTTCCACTTTGCAAAGAATATACGATCAGTCATCTTCCACATGTAATACACCATAGGGTACACTAGGTAGGGCTCTAGCTAGATTGGTTTTTGTCGACTTATGTGGATGTCTCTTGAATTCCAGTTGAGGCCTTTTAGTAACATCTACAAAGTGTGCTGTATCCATTTCAAAATATCAAACACAGACTTAGATTCTCAAATAAATACCTTTTCAAGTTCTTCGCTGCTAGGTTTTCTGCACTTTTCAGTCTGAATGCACTTCGCCGATTCACTTCTCCATAAATCTCTTCAATCTAAAATCAACCTTGCCAATGCAATAATAAAAAGATCTTCTTTGCTTTAGTCACTCTCCAAATTCTCTCGAGAATGCAAAGGTAACAAATGAAATTTGTAAAACACTTTTTATTTTCCTTTCACAAACTGCATTAAATGATATACCCAATTGAACATACTCTACACACTGTTCAACCCTAAAACATGCTACCATTTCTCATAACACATTTAACTTACCCGTTTCAACTCAAAATCATTACTCATCATCAAATTACATCTGAATATGCAGATTTCACTTACCCCACAGTCCTTCAGAGGGTCCAAAAGTGGATTTGACAATAAGCTCCCCCTAAGCTATATAACTAGCTTAGTGTACTAGTGAGGGGTTCTCCACACTAGGTGAAGAATTAGAATCTTCTGATGGTTTCTCCTCACTTTTCTTTCTCCAAATCTTGTTCATCTCTTCTCTATTTTCCTCCACATCAACCTTATATTTACCTTTCCGGTCAGTAAACTGATTAACCGATTGGTTCATTCTTGCTCTGCAAAACTTTGCATTGTGTCCCCGTTTGTGACAATGAAAACATGCCATTCCAGCTTCTCTCCAGGGTCTAGCATTGCCTCTACTAGTTTTTCTTCTGCAATTCATAGCTACATGTCCATAGTTATGACAAATAGAACAAGTCACATTTTGTCTATACTCCATCTCATAAGGACTAGACCGGTTTACATAAGGTCTCTGCCAGTTAGGGTTTCTCCGATCATTAAAAGATCTCTGCCAATCACCACCAGACCTCTGATTCATGTAAGGTCTCTGATTATTCATTCTAGACCTACATTCAACAACTCTATGCCCATACTTCTTGAAATTGTAGAAATAACCATTAAAAGTTCTAGGCTTGTAACCCTCATAAGCAACAGAGCTATAACCATTAAAAGAACTAGATCTGCTTCTACAAACATTAGCAGTATGACCTACGTTGTGACAAATGAAGCATAGTGGTTTGTATGGTTTCTTACTAATGAATACTAAGAGGGGGGGTGAATTAGTATACCAAAAAATAATGTAATCAATCTTTTAAACAGTTTAGCAGATAACCGGTGCAATAGATTCACTAATAAACTAGTTAAGATAAGTGCAAACCAAACAACAAACAAAGAATTTACCCACAAGAGCACAATCACCATAACACAAGATATTTGACATGGAAACCCAAATGGGAAAAACCACGGTGAGCAGAAACTCACAAGTAACTATCTGCAGAATAGAAACCAAACTGGTTAAGGTTAGGCCGATTAAGGTCATACAATGTTCTTCACCAGAAAAGATCTTGTTAGGAATCTAGATCTCTATTAGGAGATAAGTCCTGTTAAAGACTACCTTGTTAAAGGATTTCAGATCCATAGTTGTGAACCACCTTGTTAGAGGATTTACAAAGGCTTTGTTGGGCGTACCCGGTTAAGGGTTTCAGACTTGTCGAAGATATTAGTAATCAACAAGTGAATGATCTAGATGCTAGCATAGTATGCTTAATTAGATCCTTGACAACTCCTTGTTAATGCATTTCAGCATTACTTCAGTCTTCAATATATCCACTCTCTATCTCTTCATACAGACCTAATCTTCTCTTTAATGATCGCACATAACCCTTTTTTTTTAACTCTATATTTCACACATGCAAACCCTAGGCATGATGTCCTTATAGAGGAATCTGATTTCATGTCGGTCCAATAGAATTAGACTACAAGTTCCTAGGTACAGTGCATCTAGACACATTTGGTAACGCGACACAAACACGCTGCCAAAGTGTCGGTGGATGATAACTCATCACACATTATAGTAATACCGATTGGTAACTCATCACAAATATATAGCGGTTAATACAATACACCGATTACCGGTTGTCAAAAATGAAGACTGGAAGATCAGAGTGTTCTAATCAAAAGTTAACTACCGCTTGGGTCCTTCGTACCGCTTGAGATCCTCGAACCACTTGGGGTCTTTATACTGGTTTGTATAGTTTCTTACTGGTGTTCTTCTTTGTCTTAGATGCATATTTGTCTTTATGCATGATGTCCTTGGTACCAGAAGGCTCTCCTTGCTCAAAAGGTAGTGTATCCCAAGCCATGTGTATCTCCATTCCGCCTTTGTGATTGGATCTACTCATCAACTATAGTAGAGATCTTGTTGTATTTAGCTAGGATCTCATTAGCATCAACCAAGTCCTTAGTAAGATATTCATTCTTCTTCATAATACTTTCTCTAAGAGACATAGCCATGTCTAGATCAGCCTAAATTTCTTCTTTTTCTCATGAAGATTTACATGCAGGGTACCAATCTCTTGATTCAGTTTAGACATCTCATGATCCTTCTCTCTGATCTTGTCTTCAGCAGCCCTCCTGGCTTCCAGCTCTTGACTCATCCTGATAGTTAGGGCTTCCAGCTCTTTCCTCAGATTTGATTTATCATCATTCAACTTTTCCACCTCATTAGCCAATGCATCAATGTTAGCTTCTTTAGATGAACCATTTTCACTAATTTCATACAACTGCTCAACTAGCTCTCTCCTCTTAGCCAATGAAGCTTTATACTTGACCCTTAACTCACCTAGGGCTTCTTCGGATTCTGCAAGCCGATTAGAAATCTCTCTATAACTCGTATCCCCCATGATATCATTGAGGATCCTTCCCAAGCGGTTAAGCATTAAGGGAATTAGGCTCTGATACCGATCGATAAACTTATAAGGCACTGAGAGGGGGGGTGAATCAGTGCAAGAAATAACAATATAAATCTGATCACCACTTTAACCAACTTGAAACTTAACAAGCATGCAAGGAAAATAACTACATAAACCCAAATGGGAAAACCATGGTGGGAATTAGTACCCACAAGATCAACTATCTGTAGAATAGGTATCTGATCAGTTAAGGTCTTACAATTGCTCTGTTAGGAGCACACCCGGTTAGGAGTGTCTTAGCCCGGTTAAGAGCTATTACAATAAGGTATGTTAGGACCCAACCATGTTAGGAGCTACCCATCTATGGGATTTCCAACACAAGCTAATGTGTTACCTAGTTAGAGGATTTAAACCTTCTGACCTATGAGGATCGTACCGCACCCTGTTAGGAGTGACCTTGTTAGAGGATTTTATCTTGCTGGAACTGTTAGGGAACAACAAGTGACTGATTTGAATGTAGCACCTTTGTGCCTGATTAGATCCGCTTCAGTTCTGCTTCTAACACTGACTAAACATCAATACAGAGCTTCACCTTTCAACGCACAATCAAATTCGCACTACGGATTTCATATATGATACATCATCGTACAATATACTCCTTTTTTATAAACAACTCTACTAAGTCGGCTAAGAACCCTTGGAACAATTTCCTAGGTTCAATGTATCTGGACAATCTTGCACATTATGCTTTACTCATGTCGTTCACAAACAACTTAACTCATAAATAAAACATTAATTCTATCGATTTACCGATCTAAGTAATTATGTTCTACCGGTGTAACTGTTCTTCTTGATTGTATGCTCAGTACATCATAACTCGCTCCAAACTTTGAATCTGCTGATGCGGTTCTAGCCATAGACTCATACCAATGTCATGAGTTCATACATACTAAACCGAAACACTTAACTCTTCACCGATTTTCCGTACCGGTCGCTTGAACATAGCTCTGTCACTATTTACCGGTTCACTATTTAACTACTTCTTCTACCGGTTAGGCTTTACTGGTTGGACTAAATGACTTAGATGACTGACAAAACATGGTTGCCATCAATGACAACACAATACAAGTCATCAATCAACCTATTACAACTCTAGATCATCATCAAGCCAACAGGAAGATGGTCATCTCAAACAGACAGAAGATCCCAATGGAACCACCCAGAAATCCCAAAACATAAAAACAAGGCAGAAAACTAATGCTAAACTAATGCTAAGAAAGATTGTCGTTGAAAGTATTTATGCATAAACTTGTTTGTTGTTTGAGGATTTGTACAGGATGTTTAGGTTATCATAACAAAAACAATCAATTGACAAACCCATCATGTACGACCATGTCTATTATTTTACATTTAATTGGATATGTTTGACGAGTAAGCAATCGAAGTTGAAGTGGGAAAAAGGAATTAAAATGTGTCTGCTCTGCTGAGTCATCCAGCCTGTCATCTGACTTTCAGAATCTTTATCTTCCCACGTCTTAAAACTCCTCCTTTGTTTTATACTATTAAGCTTTTAAGATTCAATTAATTATATTAAACAAGTTAGATGGGCTATCTGCGGAATTCAGTGGTTGGACTTTAACAATGATTTCAAGTATAAGAGTTGCAATAATTCAATGTGATAGTGTTGAAAATCACATGGTATGGCTGTAAGTTGCTTAATGTACTTGCTTTGCAATTTTTTGTTTTCATGCTGCTCGGTTTGCCATGGTTTCTGATATTACAGGTATTTGAAGTTAATTATATAGAATAAAGAAGGAATGATGATATACATTGAGGATACTATTGTTTAATCTCAATGTTTTGAGGAAATCAGTTTTTTGATTTAATGAGTATGAAGAGCTTACAACCTTTTTAAGGTCGAGAGCTAAGTATATATATGTTTGGTTATTTTTTTTATTTGTCAATCTATTAACTGCCTTCTTTCTTTGTTCATCATTTTCATTATAAATTTTCTTGAGTTACAATATATTGACAAGATTCTCTCTTTATAACATTGGCATTATTTGTTTGATAAATGTTGATATTATGTTTCACAGTTCCTGGTTTTTGGTGCTTCTGATTTTTTTGTAGGTACAATAATGTTGGCAAAGGTTGTAGAATTTGACTTTACATTTGTCAATTGTGATTGCTTAAAAGTTTCAAATGACAATTTTTTTTATGCATATCTTATAATTATTGTAATCTATGAGACTACATTTGTTTTACGGATTCTATTAAAAGGTTAATGAGCTTCCACATTTTGCACATATGTCTATTAGAAACTACATCTCACATAATTTCTCTATCTTTTATCTTTTCATGGATGTTCATGTCTTATATGAAAAATTTAGATTTACAATTCACAAGCTTCCACATTGTTGCATGTATGCCTATTAGAATAGTTGCAACTACAACACCTCACATAATTTCTCTATCTTTTATGTTTTGATGAACATCCATGCCTTACATGAAATTTAGATTTACACAATTCAATTTAGTTTGCTTGAAAGTTTCAAAATCCTTTTCAACAAATCTAGTTTGTGCATATCTCACACTCATGACATTTCTTTATGGCATTTTGTCAAATAATTTGCATGTCTTGTCTATGCTTTGGCATGGAGCATAATTGTTTCCCAAGATAGTTGCAACAAAAAATATCCAACAAGATAGTTGCCACAAGCTTGGAGTATGCTAGAAAATGTTAACTTATCACCACACCCTTCACAAGAACTTATGCACAATATTCGAAAATGAATTTATGTAGGAATTATCTCTTTAATGATTCAAATTGTGATTAATTTTATTTTTAGCTTCCATTGAGACTTGGATTGCATGCATAACATCTTATATAGTATAGTTGGCAAAAGAAATATTGTAAAATTGAGAAACACACACACACACACACACACACACACACACAGTCTCTCTCTCTCTCTCTCTCTCTCTCTCTCTCTCTCTCTCTCTCTCTCTCTCTCTCTCTCTCTCTCTCTCTCTCTCTCTCTCTCTCTCTCTCTCTCTCTCACACACACACACACACACACATAGTCCCACAATACTATTCCACTTAAGGAGCATCCTGATATTCCTAAAATCCCATATTTTAAAAAAAAATGATTTACAACCTTGAATGATTTCATCTTAAATATTTGTATTGAAGGAGCTTGGATCAAACCCCTTTAGATAGAACTTCTTAAGATTAAATCAAACCTTCAATGTAATCTCTTTTGAACCAATCAAAATGATGAAAAACTATTTACTTTACCTTTTTGAAAATCAAATGAAATCACTTTGTAAATATGTAGACATCGGTATTACTTTACAAAAAATGGTTATGTCATATAGGGACTTATCTAGAAATCAAATCCTGTGTTAGATTTTTTTTTTTTCCTCCACAATGACAATGATGAGAGAGGACATATATTCGCAAGGACAAAGAATGAATAAAATAAGAAATGTTAAAATGACAAGATCCTACATTAGGTATGAAACCTCATAAGGAACTCCACATAAAAGGTTTGGTGCAATACTCATGGAGTCCTATAAGATGTTAGTGCACCATTACAAAAAATCTTGATCATAACCTTTTTGTATTAAAATTGCAAAATTGGATGCTTCATTGATTGCTGAAATTGAATTTCTTGATTGCTTGAAATGCTTGAATCATCCACTTGCTCTTTTTAAATGGTTAGATTGCTCACTATACCTTGAAATGGGAAAAGGAGTTGTATTCATATGCAACTTACACCTTTCAAAACAATATTTTGGGGTGAGTTGACAAACAAAGGTCGGGTTTATGCAAATTGCAAGGCTGAATTTTATGCCTCAAAAGTTGAGCCCATTTTGTTGAGACATGGGAGTTGGATACCCTAGCCCTAGCAAAATATGCTAACAAAGGGCCCAAAATAGGGAAATTAACCTAGCTTTCCAAAGTAAACACAAAATAAGGCACATACATGCATAATCAAACACATATGTCAAAAGAGATGCTAAACCTAGTGTGAAATTGTTAGGGTCAATAATTTATAATGCTCAAAAGCAAAAAAAAATTGAGCAATATAAAAAGTACGGGTTTGTAAAATATTAGATCAAATTTGTAGAGGTGTGTAAAATATCATACCAAGTTCACAATTACAATGCCTTCATTAAATTATAGCCTCAACCTTGATCCCAAAATTTGACCTCATATAACATGGATACAATATTTTCATCATGAAGTGTGTAACAAAGTAAGACATCACATTCTAGATCTCAAGATATAAAAAAAATTCTATAATCTTTATATAAATCAGTCATCCCTTGATTATAATATTAAATACATTTATTCTTTATATATAATTATTATGATATTGAGAAAACGATAACTCATAAAACCTTGCCATTTCATTAATCTAAATTATTAACATTAATTTATATAGAAACTAAATTAACCTAAAGTGCTCATTAAAGAAAGTATATCATCCTCTAAAGTCAATGAATACTTTATTTTCTAATAAGAAAATGTAGCTGAACTCAAACAAATAAATAAGGAACAATGAATGCAATGAATACATAATGTTGAACAATGAAGTGAAAATAAAGTATCATGTCTCTTATTAACTCAGCAATGACTAATTTACAATAAATGCAACATTTAGTTGTCGCAAAATGAAGTCAATGAAAGCTCTTCATACTTTCAAGACCAAATACAATGGTGGCAACAATTGAAAGGAGAATTTAATAAACAAATATGCTGGCAAACAAGAGAGATGAGCTAATTAGCCATAGATGGGAAGGCCTTCATGATGTCCTCCTGTATTGCTTGAAAGCTTTAGCAGAGACTGTTTACTATTGCTCTGCTTAATGGCGGATGGTAATCTCAGACAGGTAGAAGATCCCAATGGCACAACCGGCAGATTCTCACAGTTGCAAATCTCAATCATGAAACCATCTGGATCGTGCATAAATATCTGGTCAATATATAATCCCCCTTCCTCCACTCGTCTTTTCACGTACTTGATCCTCATGTCCTCTAATATCCTCTCCACTACTTCCATACTTTCACACTGTAATATGTATACACATGCACATAAAACCATCAAAACAGATCTTCCAGAAACAAAAGCAAAGAATCCAGATTGGGTAAGGCTCTAATCCCACCTGAAATGATATGTGATTATCGATTGGATCGATTTCTGATTCCTTGGGCAAACTGTCTGTGTTGTTACATTGCAGAAGATGTATGCCCACTCCATAATTAAACAACCTGCAAAGATAGAGAGGTATCAATCATCCCATTGTTGTTATTTGTATTCAGATAAACAATGGCGGACATAAAAAATTGAAAAAATAACTTACCAGGCTCCATCAAAGCCAAAGGACCCAGGCCTCTTGATTGGAACAAAACCCAACACATTTTTATAGAAATTGACTGATTCCTCTAGGGATTTGCAGACAAGAGATATGTGATTTAAAGAAGACAAGGGTAGAGGCTTCCTCGTAACAGAGATGACCATTTTCTTGTTCGAATTTATGTTTTGTAAGAGAGCCGAGAAATCCCAAAACATTAAAATAGGGAAGAAAACTGATCGGGATCTAAGAGAGATATGGTTGAAAGTATTTGTGCAAAAGCTTGCGTGTTATTTGAGGCTTTCTACAGGCTGTTTACGTTATTATAACAAAAACAAACATTGAGGAGGCCATCATTTACGATCACGTCTACTGTTTGACATTTAATTGGATATGTTTGACGAGTAAGCAATGGAAATTGAAGTGGGAAGAAGCAATTAAAATGGGTCTGCTCTGCCGAGTCATCCAGCTTGTCATCTGATTTTCAGAATATTTTTTCTTTGCCACGTCTTAAAATTACTCCTTTTTGTTTTATAATGTTAAGCTGTTAAGATTCAATTAATTAAATCTAACAAGTGAGATGGGTTATCTGCAGAATCCAGAGCTTCATGGATTTTTAAAATGATTTTTAAGTATAATAATGGCAAAAATTCAATGTGATAGTGTTGAAAATCACATGGTATGCATGTGGCTGCACTTGATTGTACTTGCTTTGCAATTTTTGTTTTCAAGTTGTTCAGTTTGCCATCCTTTGTGATATAACAGGTATTTGAATTTTATTCTATAGAATAAAGAAGCAAAGATGATATATTTTTTTATTGGGAAAATGTATATATTAATGAAAAAGAAATAATATAATAGAATGTCTCTTTCAAGATAAAAATTTTGAAGGTCAAAAATAAAGATTTAGAACAGCTATAATAAAGCATTTCAAAGTAGAGCAAAACAACAACACCTAGTAGATTGAGGTAATACACCTGCAGAATGCGAATTACAAAAATATCATTTTTCTTCAATGATATCGAGAACAAGCTCCTTTGCAATAATGTTCACTGTTGAGAGAGGAAATCTATTGTGATATTTGGCCATAGCTACCAGTTGGAACTGAATTCGAGTTAATTGATTCTTGAGCACTACATTAAAGCTGAGTTTCTTTTTCAAAACGCTAACATAAGATAACTGTTGCAAAATAACACTAGAGAGTAAACAATACATAATCACTTTAGTAGGTGGAAAGCATTAGAGAAAATTGTTTTACATTAAAGCAACAAAATTTATAATAAGATACATTGCCAAAAGGATTCTGATATCACATTTTGAGAACAATGCAGCCCTAACAAAGCTGATTTCTACCTTAATTTTTTGTTAAAAGTAGTTGGAATAGAGGTCAAAATTAATTGCCAAAATTGTTGGGTATGATTTCACATCCAAAAAGCATGTTTAATGGTTTTCAGCTTGTGACAAAAAGGACATTTAGAGAACTGGGAAGAGAGAAAGTTAGACGTTCTCCAACAACAATTTAATAGCAGGGGGTCTTCCAAGGTAGCAATTGTGCCTTAGATTGAGCTTTGGATTCTCAAATAGCAAGACTCGGGTTGAACCACTTAGACTCAGACCAATTCAATTTCCATTTGAAATTTAATCTTGGTTGCAATTGGCTTGAATGAAGAAATTTATGACATATATGCTTCAGAAGAAAATTATCAATATTATAGCCTGGATGTCATCTTCAATCCTTAAAGAAACTACATGTGATTCGAGTAGAAAGTTTTAATTGAAGAAAGAGGAACAACCTCATGAATCTTATGAATGCCATTAATCAATGTAGTAGACAGTTTGAAGTCATTTTTAAGTTGCAAATCACTTTTCCAAGTTAATGATGAGAACTCCCAAATGTCCTGAATTTCTTAATGCCTTTTTTGAATAAGATCTTGCTATGCAACTCATAATTCAAAGAAAGAGGTTGTTCATGTAGGAAAATCAATCTATTCCACCAAATAGATGAAGAAGAAAAGCTCATCCCATGATTAAGATCTTGTCCTTTCCACTCAAGAAGAGGAGACACTTATTGCCAAGATTTCCATATGCTTCCAAATTGACTTGTAGCATGAGGTTTAAAATATTTTGCCATAAGGATTTTAACTTTCCAGTCAACCTTTTTCTAAGCATTTTTGGCTTTAGTTGTATCAATTCAATGTCTAACGAGAGACTTCCATGGTGCTTCTTCATGAAGACTTCTCATTATCCATTTGCCTATGAGACAAACTCCTTTGAGAGTAAGTCAATCAATCACTCCCAAACCCTCTTTGTTTTTGGGCTAAGTGCAATGAAAGCCATGAAGAAGCTGGATGACTTTTTCTGTTATTTCATTTTTTCCAAAGGAACCCTCTAATTAATTTTAATATTTGAGAAAATCAATTTCTAATTCCAAGAGTTTGAAAATCTTACAATTTTTTAAGGGGGATTGTTATGTATATATGTTTGGTATAAATAAGCGATCTTACATAGACTATGTACACTATATTGGTTATTGTTTTCTATTTGTGTTCACGTATGCATGTGTGTATGTTCATTAGAAATATTCTTGAGTTGCAATACATTGATGAGGTTTTTCCTCTCTCTATAACATACATTATTTTTAGTGCAATATTTTAAACTATAATATTTCACATAAATGTACTTTTCATTGTGCTTTTATAAATGTTCATATTATGTTCCAGTGTTATTGGTTTGTTATAGCCACAATAATGTTGGCAAAGGTCGTGGAATTTGGCTTGCATTTGTCAATTGTATTTGCTTGATATTTTCTAATGCCTTTTCAACAAATCCATTTTGCAAATATTTTATAATTAATGTACATAATCTAAGAGACCACATTTGTTTGATGCATTATATTAAATAATTCATGAGCTTTCATATTTTGCATGAATATCTATTAGGATAGTTGCCAATACAATATCTCACATAATTTCTCTATCTTTTATCTTTTGATGGATGTTTATACCTCATGTGAAATTTAGATTTACACCTTCCAATTTTATTTGCTTGAAAGTTTGAAAATATCTTTCAAAAAATCTAGGTTTTGCATATCTTACAATCATGAACATTTCTTTAAGGAAATTTGTCAAATAGTTTGCACCCCTTGTCTATTCCTTGGCACGCAACGAAATTGTTTACCATGATAGTTGTAACTACAAATATGAAATGAAATTCCTCTATTCTTTACACTTTGATGGAAGTGCAAACTAGATTACAAAGCTTTTATTTTTTTACAAGATTGGAGTACTCTAGCAAACGTTAACTTATCACCACAACCCTCACATGAACTTATGTACAACATTCAATAATGAGTTTATGTAGGAATTATTGGGATTAAGGTATTTGAACCTTAGAGTCCAAACATGTTTATTATTTATGCTATTTTTATTGTACCCACTTTTTAAGTCTTAAAAATTAAGGACTTAGTGTCATAGGTTGCTATGATGGGACTATGACAAATTTCTATTATGACTATGATGATTACTAGCTCAGTGGAAGAGTTTTTTTTTTTACAATTGGTATTTATGCATTAGTGCCTTGGAAAGTTGTTATGTGGAATATGTCATGGAAATGGCAACTTGTTTTTTTGAAACCACATACCTTTTTGGCATTCGAGTTGGTTTTGGAAATGATGGGTGCTTTCTACTTATGTTGAGCTCTATAAATATGTGGCTTCTTATTGTATATTGTATGACTGGTTGGATATCTTCTAAAAATCTATTATGTGTTGGGTTTTTATTCTCTAGAGTTCTTTGTTGTTGTATTTACTTCTAAAGAGCTTTTTTTTTGTGCATTGCATTGCAACTGTTAGTTGTCATTGATAATACAATTGAGACTAGCTTTTGGAGTGTGGGTTGTTCCAAAAAGGGTTTTCCCACATATATCTAATGTTATGATTTTATTTGTTTAAATCTAATCTTGTATGTGTTTATCTAATCTATAACAATTAAGGGTTTATAAGAAATTTTTAAATTCACTCTCATGTTAGATTTAGCATTTAGAAGCATTATTCTGCACTTGCTTCCATTCAATTTTGGTATTAGAGCCTGGCCAAATTTGTTATTGTTGTTGAATAGAAAGGTTTTTCATGCTAATCTTGTCACTTTTACACCCATCAAAATGCTAAAATTATATTTTCTTCAACTTTTATAGGATCAAATCAAATCATTTTATAAGTATGTAGACATTGGTATTAGCTTTGAAAACAATATAATATATATTACATTTTATTTAATATTATATTTTTTATTTTTTGATAATGAATATAGTCTATTATGAAAATATATTTTTTCTTCTTCAAAAATCTAGGGAAAATAAAAACACTATTAGAAAATGCAATATACTCCACATAGTTGTCATTGTTTCAATGAAATTTAAAATATTAATTTTGACATTCCACCCTTTGTTACATCAAATATGTTAAGAGAAATGTGCTATAAAGTAATTAGGTATGAAATATTTGCTAATGCAAATTCAAAAAAATTCATGCAATAGACACTGGAGCCAATGATCTAAATTAAAGTGTCCAAAAATTATTTGTGGTGAGATTTATGTGTTAGAGATTAAAGTCACTTAATAATTAATAAAAGAAAAATTTAACTAAAAAAATTTTAAATAATAGATTTTTTTTTCAAATTATATCTTGAATCTAGATAGAAAATTATATCTAACTCATTTGTTTGTGTTGTTCTTAAAATTTTTAATATTTGTTCTATATAATTTACACAAATTACAAATCTTGTAAAATATTGTAAAATGTTGATTTCAGGCATCCTAGTTAAACCTACAATTGAGACACACTATTATGTGATCACCCATATATCTAAATTATTTAACTAATTGCTTCCTCCAATTAATCTTTTTAAACTTTCTAAAGGAATTAATACTTAAATTTTTTAGCCTTTAGGCTTCTTCTTAAGCCTATGGATCAAAAAAAAATATAGTGATGTATTCATTATTAGAAGTTGCATTAATTTATTTTGATAGTTTGATGAATCCCACAATGTATATGTATATATTTATAGTCGTGTGTATTCCTCTTTCAATAATTTCATCTTGTCTTTGAGCGATGGGAGAACACCATCTTTTTTTTTTTTTTTTTTAAATTATGAAATTATATTATTTTTATTAAAATATGGTATATATATATATATATATATATATATATATATATATATATATATATATATATCAAGCGAGAGAGAGAATACAATTAAAGTTGATGTTATATATCAATTATTTCGACTAGTTAATTATTTAGGTAATAGTTAATATAAATAAGATCAAGTTAAGACAGATTAGTGAGGTTATGCATTACCCATATGCTACGATGCATGTACTGACTTGTAGCCACATTCCATGTCCCATGCCATCATGCACAATTGCTTTAATTTTTTTTATTTTAGATTTATTTTTAACTTGTATAAGATTAATAAAAAAAATGGCATGTTCAATCGTGATAAAATGATGAGCAAAGAATAGACACAAAATTCAATGGTAGGCACATGGTTCTTAAAGTAAAGCTAACTAAACATAGATCTATAGTCCAACCATAACAAAAAATAATTACCTATATAAATCAAATCCAATATCCCCACAAACTTCCAAAATTGCTATGAATGTAATATTCATCTTAATTAAAAGCAATTACTCTATAAGAAAAGTAAAGTTACTACACAAGAAATAAAATAAGTTTTAAGTAGAAGTAAAAGTAAAATAACACTTTAGAGAATAAAATAGATCAAAATTGATATCTTTTGTCTTTAATATATATATTTAAGCTATCTATACTAATCAATTTTCTAAAAATGTATTGTTCTCTTTGCAAAAGATATTTTCTTATTAAAAATAGGTAACAATTGAGTGTTTCAACTTTCAACCCATGTATGTCGCCATCATAGGAATCCTCATGACACATATCTTATGTTACAACAAACTCCAATAATTTTATTCATAGTTGTGGCTAGTAGGAATCAAACATGCAATCAAGATCACACCTTTATCTTTTGTCTTTAATCTATACTAATCAATTTTCTAAAAATGTATTTTTCTCTTTGCAAAAGATATTTTCTTTTTAAAAATAGTTAGCAATTGAATGTTTCAACTTTCAACCAATGTATGTAACCATCATTGGAATCCTAATGGCACATATCTTATGTTACAACAAACTCCATGATGCGGGAGCACCGATGTAGTTCTTACCGGTTTGAGCAGTTAGCAGTGGAATTGCTTGGAGATCGTGGCATTTCTTTATGTTTGAGAGCTCAGTGTTGTTGATTTGGATTTATTCCTTTGAGTTCGTTGTCTTTATTGTGTTAGAGATTCATGGCATTTGGATTTAATCTTGGTGAGTTATCGATTCCGGTATTGGCTTGGATGATATGTTCTTACCGGTTAGTCTAACTGTATGTTGAGCGAAGATGATATCGGGTTGTAGTTGATTTCCATGACTTGTCAATCATTGGAGATGTTGCTTTATGCCTTGGCTGGTATTTCTGGAGATACATGCATCGTTCTAATCTTTTATGATGTTCTTAGTGATCTAAGCTGACATGTTACCATTAGCACATTTCATGAACCAGTTGTTCTTTGGGCTGACTTGATCGAGTTATTATTATTTGTGGACGGTATAAAGAGAAGTTTGTGAATTATTTGAGAAGACATGAGACAGAAGATAGAAGACTGAAGTTAGAGACCGAGCAAGATGTAGTTTCCAGAGAGATTTTGGTCCAGGGAAACTGAAGTCGAGATGGATGAAGTTCAGATCAGTGCAAAATAGTGCAAACTGTTACTAGAGACCTATTTGTCGAGGAGAAGATATGCGGATCTTATAATTGTATACTAATTCTGGCAAGATTCTGGTCCTGGGAAACTAAAGTCGAGATTACTGAGGTCTGGATCAATGCAGAATAGTGGAAGTTGTTACTAAATGATTACTTGTTGAGAGGATGATCTGCAGATCATAGATATAAGTTGTGAGAGTTTTTTTGTAATCCTGGCCTATGGTCCAGCATGTGGCATATGTAATTCTTCAAGTTATTATAATATTTGTTCATACTACTTATCGGTTATGTATTCTGAGATGTTACCGGTTGTTATTTCTTTTTTATTTGGTGTTTTGTTACTGGTTATCAGTATATCTTGCATGGTGTTTGTGTTAGGCTACAAGGATGGGATGTCCTTCATTGGATCTCCCTACCTTGACTACATCAAGTGGTATCAGAGCTAGTTTGTGAACGTGTTGTTGAAGGAAGACCCGGTTATGTACCGGTTGGTTGGAAAAGGGAAGTTGAGGTAACTAGTGGACTTGTTCAGATCGTTGAACCAGATCTAGTAATTGAACTCACTTTTCAATTAACCCTAAGAGCCTAATGTAGGAGCACTGGTGTAGTTCTTACCGGTTTGAGCAGTTAGTAGTGGAATTGCTTGGAGATTGTGGCATTTCGTTATATTTGAGAGTTTAGCGTTGTGGATTTGGATTTATTCCCTTGAGTTCATTATATTTATCGTGTTCGATATTCGTGGCATTTGGATTTAATTCTGGTCAGTTATCGATTATGGTATTGGCCTGGTTGATATGTCCTTACCGGTTAGTCTGGCTGTGTGTTGAGCAAAAATGATATCGGGTTGCGTTTGATTTCTATGACTTGCAGATCGTTGGAGATGTTTCTTTGGGCCTTGGCCAGTATTTCTGGAGGTTCGCGCATCATTCTATGCTTTTATGATGTTCTTAGTGATCTAAGCCAACATGTTACTATTAGCACGTTTCATGAACCGGTTGGTCTTTGGGCCAACTTGATCGAGTTATTATTATTTGCGGACGGTATAAAAAGAAGTTTGTGAATCATTTGAGAAGATAGAAGACTAAAGTTAGAGACTAAGCAAGATGTAGTTTCTCGAGAGATTCTGGTCTAGGGAGACTGAAGTCGGGATGGCTAAAATCCGGATCAATGCAGAACAATGCAGACTGTTACCGAAGACCTATTTGTCGAGCAGAAGATCTGCGGATCTTACAGTTGTATATTGATTCTGGTGAGATTCTGGTCTGGGGAGACTAAAGTTGAGATGGTTGAGGTCTGAATTAGTGCAGAAGAGTGGAAGCTATTACCGGATGATGATTTGTTGAGAGGATGATCTGTGGATCATAGATCTAATTTGTAAGAGTTGTTTTGTAATCTTGGCTTGTGGTCCAGCATGTGGCATATGTAATTCTTCAAGTTCTTATAAGAATTGTTCATACTGTTTACCGGTTATGCATTTTGAGATGTTACCAGTTGTTCTTTTTGCTGGTGTTTTGTTACTGAGTACTAATATATCTTGCATGGTGTTTGTGTTAGGATATAAGGATGGGATTTCCTTCATTGGATCTCCCTACCTTGATTTCATCAAGTGGTATTAGAGCTTGTTTGTGAACCCATTGTTGAAGGAAGACCCGACTATGTACCGATTGGTTGGAAAAGGGAAGTTGAGGAAACTTGTGGACTTGTTCAGATCGTCGAACCAAATCAAGTGATGGGACTCACTTTTCAATTAACCCTAAGAGTCTAATGCAAGAGCACTAGTGTAGTTCTTACCGGTTTGAGCAGTTAGCAGTGGAATTTCTTGAAGATCGTGACATTTATTTATGTTTGAGAGTTTAGCATTGTGGATTTGGATTTATTCCCTTGAGTTTGTTATCTTTATTGTTTTTAAGATTCATGGCATTTGGATTTAATTCCAGTGAGTTATCAATTCTGGTATTGACCCAGTTGATATGTTCTTACCGGTTAGTCTAACTGTGTGTTGAGTGAAGATGCTATCAAGTTGCAGTTGATTTCCATGACTTGTGGATCATTAGAGATGTTGCTTTGGGCCTTGGCTGGTATTTCCTGAGTTCTGCACACCATTCTATGCTTTTATGATGTTCTTAGTGATCTAAGCTGACATGTTACCATTAACACATTTCATGAATTGGTTGGTCTTTAGGTTGACTTCATTGAGTTATTATTATTTGTGAACAGTATAAATAGAATTTTGTGAATCATTTGAGAAGATAGGAGACGGAAGATAGAAGACTGAAGTTAGAGATCAAGTAAGATGTAGCTTCTCGACACATTCTGGTCCAAGGAGAATGAAGTCGGGATGGCTGAAATCCAGATCAGTGCAGAAAAGTGCAAATTGTTACTGGAGACCTATTTTTCGAGCAGAAGATATGTGAATCTTATAATTGTATATTAATTCTGACAAGATTCTAGTCCTAGGAGACTATAGCCAGGATGACTAAGGTCCGGATCAGTGCAGAATAGTGGAAGTTGTTACCGGATGATGATTTGTTGAGAGGATGATATGTGGATCATAGATTTAAGTTATAAGAGTTGTTTTGTAATCCTGGCCTATGGTCCAGCATCTAGCATATGTAATTCTTCAAGTTGTTATAAGATTTGTTCATACTATTTACCAGTTATGAATTATGAGATGTTACCGGTTATTCTTTCTGTTGGTTACCGGTATATCTTGCATGGATTTGGGTGAACTCATAAAGCTGGTTCCCACTTTCGCCAACCACTTTCGCCAATGAAGGAATTTGGCGAAAGTGGGGAGTTTATTTTTTGACGGGTTCGAGCGAAATAGGCCTGTTCGATCCAACTACCCCTTTGAATTCGAGTGAACCGGCTTGCAGTCGTGGGTTTTCTCGAACCACGTTTGGTTCGAGCGAACCCACCAAAATATTAATACGGGCCAAATGGGTTCGAGCAAATGGGGGTTTGCTTGAACCCTTTATGGTTCAAGCAAACCCAATTTGATCGAAGCACTGTTCATTCGAACCGTGCTATTAGAGGTTTCTCCCAAAAAATTTTGAAGTTCTGAAGAATTTATGACTTCGGGGCTCTGGTTCAAAGTACGAATTAAATAATCTTGATAACCCAAAAATATTAGATGGTAGTACTCAGAGCAAGCTTTCCAACGAGTATAATTTTGTTATATTTTGAATTTATTATGTTCTTGTTTTTTTAATTTTATGGAAAATTGGTTTTTCACCGAACATGAACTTCTCTGTTCATTGCGTTGGGAAAAATAAGAAAATAATTCAAAAAAATTCTGAAAAATATCTAAGCCCCAGGTATTGATGTCTTCTTTCTAGCAAAAAAAATAAAATTGAATTTCGATAAATATAGAGCAAGTTATGTGTTCAAACTTAAACCTATGTCTAAATTATGACTGGTCGGACTTCAAAACTTTATAAAATGAAAAATATTGAACATAACACTATCAAACCAAATGCAAGCCCTAGATATTGATGTTAAAAACCAAAATTCGAAAGAATTGAGTTTTTATCATTTATAGAAAAAAAGTTATGCATTTTGGGAGGCACATCACTCTTAAAAAATGTAGTTTTTTGTAAAAAACTACTTTTCGAGGGAGATGGAAATTTTTTTAAAAAATCCTTCAAAAAATATTGAAAAAATTGTATATAGAATCTACAAACAAAATGCTACAAATCACTAATTTACATCATCTTCAAATTTTTAATAGTTTAAAAGTTATAGTTCTCGGAAGTTGAAGATTATTATTAAAATGTTCATCTCAGTGTCAAAAGTGGCAAAAAAGTGGGAACCATTATTGTGAGTTCACCCATTTTGTGTTAGGCTACAAGGATGGGATGTCCTTCATTAGATCTCCCTACCTTGACTGCATCAAGTCGTATCAGAGCTGATTTGTGAACCTGTTGTTGAAGGAAGACCCAGTTATGTACTGGTTGGCTGGAAAAGGGAAGTTGAGGCAACTTGTGGGCTTGTTTAGATCGCCGAACCAAATCAAGTGATAGGACTTACTTTTCAATTAACCCCGAGAGTCTGATGGAAGAGCACTGGTGTAGTTCTTACCAGTTTGAACAGTTAGCAATGGAATTGCTTGGAGATCGTTGCATTTATTTATATTTGAGAGTTTAGAGTTGTGGATTTGGACTTATTCCCTTGAGTTCTTTGTCTTTATCATGTTTGATATTCATGGCATTTAGATTTAATCCCGATGAGTTATCAATTTTGGTATTGGCATGGTTGATATGTTCTTACCGGTTAGTCTGACTATTTTTTGAGCAAAGCGTTTGATTTTCATGACTTGCGGATCGTTGGATATGTTGCTTTGGGGCTTGGCAGGTATTTCCGAAGGTCCGTGCATCGTTCTATGCTTTTATGATGTTCTTAGTGATCTAATCCAGCATGTTACCGTTATCACGTTTCATGAACCGGTTAATCTTTGGGCCGACTTGATCGAGTTATTATTAGGTAAAAGAACAAAATTGTGTCACGTTTCAGGCTAACTTATCAGCACAAGTGAATTTAAGTAATCCTAACTAAAAACTAGTTTTAGTCAAGCATATGGTCTATAGAGATTCATTATAGCTAAGTTATATATGGGCCACAAGTTTTCCAATTGGAAGTGTCTACTAAATGTATATTTTATACTACTTTTGGTCTAATGACAAAAAAAAGAAAACTTGATGTTTCAACAACTCCTACTCTTATAAATAATATTTTTTTTGAAATGTAAAAATACCCTTTTATAGATCTATAAGTGAATTTTCCAAAATTTAATATCTTTTAATATTTTAATTAGTTTTTTTATGTTTATTGAAATTAGGTCATGAGCACTAAAATATAAGGTTGATTATCTTGTCAAGAAAAAATACTAAAATTTATTAAAAAAAATTGAAAAAAATATGATGCAGTAGAGAAAAGAATCTATGTCAAGATGATATAATTCTTTTATGATTTGGATAAATAATTAAGAAAATTAGGTGGTGGGAATTGGAAACAGTTATATTTCAGCACACGCAACTTTTCAAATTTAATGAAAAATATATATTTATAAAAAATAGTAAACACTATATCCATGCACTAAAGTTTCAAGTTATCAATATACAAAAAAAAATTCAAGAAAAACAATTAAATTTTACTAAATAAAGTGTGGTGGCTTGTATAACTTCAATTTGAGCATTTTTACAGCAACTAAATTATAGTGTTTACTTTATAAAAAACTATATTCAAATAATTTTTTGTTAAAATTACAAACTTAAAATAGAAATAAGAATATAAATTTGATTAGTTTACATCATTTCAAAATTCAAAACATATATTATACTTTCTATGATTTAATTTAAAAAGTTGAATCAGCATTGGTCATTTCCTTTATAAAAGTGTGACACGACTTTGTACGTCTACCCTATTATTTACATATGGTATAAATACATGTTTGTGAATCATTTCAGAAGATAGGAGATAGAAGATAGAAGACTGAAGTTAGAGATCGAGCAAGATGTAGTTTCTCGAGAGATTCTAGTCCAGGGAGACTGAAGCCAGGATGGCTGAAGTCCGGATTAGTGCAAAACAGTGCAGACTATTACCGAAGACCTATTTGTTGAGGAGAAGATCTATGAATCTTATAATTTTATATTGATTCCGGCAAGATTCTGGTCCGAGGAGACTACAGTCGGGATGGGTGAGGTCCGGATCAGTGTAGAATAGTGGAAGTTGTTACCGGATGATGATTTGTTGAGAGGATGATATGTGGATCATAGATCTAAGTTGTAAGAGTTGTTTTGTAATCTTGGCCTGGGGTCCAGCATTTGGCATATGTAATTCTTCAAGTTGTTATAAGATTTGTTCATACTGTTTATCGGTTACATATTCTAAGATGTTACCATTTGTTCTTTCTACTTTATCTGGTGCTTTGTTACCAGTTAACAGTATCTTGCATGATGTTTGTGTTAGGTTGCAAGGATGGGATGTCCTTCATTGGATCTCCCTACCTTGACTACATCACTCCAACAATGTTATTCATATTTGTGGCTAGTAGGAATCAAATTTTCAATCAAGATCATGCCTTTATCTTTTGTCATAATATATATATTTAAGATATCTATACTAAACAATTTTCTAAAAGTGTATTTTTTTTATTTGCAAAAGGTATTTTCTCATTAAAAATAGTTAACAATTGAGTGTTTCAACTTTCAACCAATGTGTGTTGCCACCATAGGAATCCTCATGACACATATCTAACAAACTCCAACAATGGTATTCATAGTTGTGGCTAGTAGGAATCAAACATGCAATCAAGATCATGCCTAACAATTATAATCTTCATTGATCTAGTTAAACATCTTACACTTTTTATGTAAGAATTTATCTTCAATATATCTTGTGTCTCCTATCTCAAATTACTATTAAACCAACCCATAAATCACTAGATATGATATCTTATCTCTTAATTACAAAGAAAATACTACTATTACAAAGATTCAAAGGTAAGTACTCACTAACTTATGTGACACTTGTTTCAACCATTTAATCAAAAACTCAAGCAGCTATATATTTGTTAAAGAAGTTAAGAATCCATTATCAAAGTTGAAGATAGTCAATATCACCATCCTTTTAATGCATTAAGTCTCAATCTCAATAAATATTTTATATATTTAATAATAAAGATGTCTTAAAATTTTAAAAAATAATGCCTTTTTCAAGAGGATTAGAAAGTGTTAATATATTTTTCAAGAAGCCAAAGAATGGCCTACAAACTCTTGACATCTTTAAATGGTTTACTACACTCTTAATATTAGCATTTTAGAAGTTCACAATCCAATCATAAAGTTGGTGAGATGTATTAATTCTAACTCTATGAATAATTACCATTGACTTAAATTTTAAACTAGATATTTTATGAGAAATCTTTTAAGAAAATTAAAGTTAATTTATGTCCAACTAAAGGATTCACATTGGAGCTCCCAATAGAGAGACATAAAGAATGAATTAGAGAAAATTGATTAGAGAAAAAATATTATAAGAAACTAGGTTAAAAATGAGAACAACCAAACAAACCCAAGAGGAAGCAGTAGAGTCTCACTATCTACCCCTAAAATCCTTAGTGTGGGTAAGAATGGTATAAGAATAAGTTTTTATCGAATTCTCCCTCTCGCATCCTAAAATGAAAATCTTTGGTTGTTTTAAAGGAAGATAATAATCGAAGAAAACTACTTTGACTTTTCAAAGAGGAAAGACTCAAATATCCCTAAAGATACTTGAGGGAAAGGTGCTATTGATATTTTAGATGAGGATAACAAGGGTATAAGTGATGGCTTAAAGAAGACTAAGAAATAGAAACTGCGAGAAATAAGATCTACTAAGCTTGCTAGGGCCTATGTTTCTTAAAATTTAAATGATAAAAAAAGGAAACAAAACTTAAAAATTTATCATGAAAAAGAAGATGATGATGGTGATTCTCTCTCCCAATTGAAGAGGATTTTTTGGGGATGTTTTGTTTTAACAAAATATTGAAGACAAAGAATAGAAGGATAGTGAAGAGGAACAAGAAGAAGGAGGGTAGGAGTAGGAAGTTGAGGTTGAAGGTCAAAAAGGTATTACTAGGAGAAGTGGGAAGAGTAGGAAGATTAAGAGAATTAGGAAGTTGAGTTAAAAAATGAAGGAGGGAAAGAGCAGAAAGATGAGATTAATTATTATTCTTAAAAAGGAGGATGAGAGGAATACTAAGGACGTTGATGGAAATTAGAGGAAAAATTAGTTAAAGGATGAAAAGGAATTTGAACAAACTGATAATTGGGGTGACATTCTAGACTCCCTTGAGATAGAATTTGTTCTCCCCTAAAGAAAAATGGGAGAGATTGAAAGAGACATATAAGAATAGAAAGTGTAGAAATTGCAAAAATAAATGTGGAAGCATTTATAGTCTCATCAGTAATTTTCAAGATAGGGTGAAGAAGATAGATAACGGTCTTGATAGACTTGTGAATATCACTAATGGGATAATGAAGAAAGTTGTTATGGGCATTATTACTGGGTAGTTGAAAATCAAGAAGTTGAGGAAGAAGCAAGGCAATCTTAAGGATATGCAAGATTTCGAGAAAGGGAAGAAGGCTGAGAATTCCGGAGAGAAGGCTACTTGGGAGGAGTCTTTTGACTCTTTGATTGAATACTAGAAGTTCGGCTACTAGGTTGTTTTGCGTCTTTTTGTATTGGTCTATATATCTATTAAGTCTTTTTTAGGTCTTTTGATTTGCAATGCTATTTCCTATTAATAGTTGTAGTACTGATCTGAGACAATGGCTATCCAGCCCATACGATGCTCCAATGCATATTATTTCTGACAATGGCTATCCAGCCCATACGATGCACCAATGCATATTATTTCTTTGTTTCACTACGTTAAATTGAAGACCCTTCTCTACTTATATAATTAAAAATGTATGAAATTATCATTTCTATTTAAAAAAACTGGCGTTACACCTAGGATATCAGTTGCGTTAAAGTCTGTAAAGCCTTTTCAACAAATTCGTTTTGTGCATGTCCATGAGGAGACGTCTCTTTCTACATTGTGTCAAAACAGTTCACGTGCCTTTTGTGTTGTTGCGGAGGGTCAATTAATATGAAGTGAGGCATTGTGCACAAACCTCTGGGGTGATTAAAATAATTAGTTATCGTCATACTTTGAACACCATGAAAAAATTGCTAGCATTCTAACAGGGTAAGACAGAGTTCCCGCTATTCCACTCATCCATTACCCTGCATTTCATTCACCTTCGCTAAAATTTGTAAACGATCTAAAAAATAAGGGATTACAGGAGAAAAGGTGGCTTCCTCGTCAAAATTAAAGGAAATTAAAAAGTGGTCAAGATTCGAATACTTTTGTAACGATGGATAGTGTTCGGACAAAATTGAATTGTAATGAAGAATATAATTCATTTCTTAGATCAAAAACTTACATTTGCAAAGGATAAATATTAACTTTGAACCCCAAAAAATCCATCATCCCCAAATAATAACCAATTAAGAAATCATAATTACAATAACATCTGCCTAGGCAGATCCTGAGAAGAAAGAGAGATGGGCTTAGCCGCAGATGGGAAAGCCTTCATGATGTTCTGTATTACTGGAAAGTTTTAACAGAGATTGTTTACTGTTGCTCTGCTTAATGGCGGATGGTACTCTCAGACAGCCAGAAGATCCCAATGGCACAACCGGCAGAATCTCACAATTGCACATCTCAATCATGAAGCCATCTGGATCGTGCATAAATATTTGGTCAATATATAATCCCCCTTCCTCCACTCTTCTCTTCACGTACTTTATCTTCATGTCCTCTAATATCTTCTCCACTGCCTCCATACTTTCGCACTGTAATATGTATACACAAGCACAAAAAACCATCAGAACAAATTTTCCAGAAACAAAAACAAAGAACCCAGATTGGGTAAGGCTCTAATCCCACCTGAAATGATATGTGATTATCCATTGGATCAATTTCAGATTTCTTGGGCAAATTGTCAGTGTTGTCACATTGCAGCAGATGTATGCCCACTCCATAATTAAACAACCTGCAAAGATAGAGAGATATCAGTCATCCCATTGATTTTGTTGGTATTCAGAAAAAAAAATATGGCAGACCAAACAAATTGAAAAAATAAATTACCAGGCTCCATCAAAGCCAAAGGACCCAGGCCTCTTGATTGGAACAAAACCCAACACATTTTCATAGAAATTAACTGATTCTTCTACAGATTTGCAGACAAGAGATATGTGATTTAGAGAAGTCAAAGGCAGAGGCTTCCTTAGGACAGAGTTGACCATTATGAGAAATGAGAAACACCAATTTTTTTGGGAAATAATGAGAAAGGAGATTCTAACGAGAGCTATCAATTTTTTGGGAAATAATGAGAAAGGAGATAATAACTAGAGATGTGGTTCAAGTATTTATACATGAGATTGTTGGCTATACGACGCTTTGTACAGGGTGTTTTGACACGTCACGTATGACCAGAATTATTATCGGCATTTAAGTGGATGTGTTTGACAGGTCAGCAAAGCAATTAAATTGTGTACTCTGCTGAGTCATCCAACCTGTTGTCTGACTTCCAGTCTTTATCGTCCTACGCGTTAAAGCTGCTTCATTTTTTAAATTTTTTTATTTTTTGGCTTTTTTTGTCGAAGTTGGTTGGATGAGGATGTACTTAACAAAATCACATAAGACGACAAGGAAAGTAGATGGCAAACAACACACAAGGGAATTTACTAGTGTTTGACCAACCAGAGTTTCGTCGAGGACATGATAAATGTCAAGGTCAAGGACATCCTCCACTGTTAGGAAATTCCCTATGGTTCTAATGCATAGGACCACAAGAGCGAGAGCCACAATCTCTGCAACTATCCCATCAAGAATAGTGGCTAGATCCACAACAATGCCCATGAGGGGATGTGGAGTTGGGAGGAACCTAGGCAACAATGCTAGCGCCATTACCCCAATGGTCTAGCAACTCCTAAAAATGTGCAACTTCAAGTGCAACTTTGCTTGCTTTACTTGAATTTGTATAAAAACATTAGAAAAATGATGGCTTAAAAATATAATTAAAAAATGGTTATTAGGAGCACAATGATTAGAAAGAGCACCATTTCTAATTTCCCAAATATTGAAGAAAATTTCTACCATGAAAGTGTGTCAAAAATGAATATACTTATGAGGGAGGTGGAGTCAATCACCGAGAAAAACAATGTGCCAAGAAAAAGGAGTGGGCTTGAAAATCCTAAATAAATCATGAATCTAGTTCCCAGCGTCTTTAGCTTGGGGATAGAACTAGAAGAGATGCTTGAGAGGCCCAATTTAACCACATAAAAGGACAATTAGGAGTGGAAATGCCCATGTGAGTGAGACAAGTCCCAATTGGGAGACCTTAGTACAACAAAAACTAGATAAAATAAGCTAGCTAGGCTCAAGCATTGCAGACCACACGCCCTGAAACCATTTTTCCATATCTTGCAAGAGGAATGCAAACTGCCAACAAGAATTAAGTTGATCTTGTTAAGTTTATATAAATTATGTGATCAAGAGGATAGAAAAGATAAAGATGTAGTCTGAAATTTAAATTTGAACTGTAATTGTGTGAATGAAGGAAGCACAACACTTATTAATTTTCGGTATTGTCCTCCTCCCCATCGTATGCATGTTATATATCTAAGTGAATGAGAGGGTACGTAGGGAAGAGATATGTCTTCCCACGTGGGAAGACACATCTCTCCCTACGTACAACTCAACACATTAACAAACATATCGTGATTTGTTTAACCCAGCCCATAAACATTAATGGGTGTAACCGATAATATTCCCAGCCCAATAACAATGACAAGCTATGACTGGTGGCACTCACCACAATTTGATATTTATTTATAGTTTATAGTTAACGTGTATACTACGTATGTTAACATTTATTTAATTCATGTATCGGAAATGGTACAACCGATATTACAAGAATTAACACTCACTCTTAACTAGGGAGGACACATTTCATGTTAGATAAAACATTACAATTCATCCATTGATTGTGAAGAGAAGAGATATCACACCATAGTGATTCAGAGATATGGTTCAACAATGAATATCAAGTCTCATGATACTCACCATAACTCATAGATATCAAGTAAGGTATGTGCATTGGTATCAAGTCACATGATGCCTACCATACTGATAATGATTCAAGGCATGTCCACGAATATTATGTTCATAATATTCACCATGAATATCTATAATAATTATGGTTTATTTAATTATATCTACCAACTAATATCTACTATAATGTCTTAGAGATATATATACTATCATGACATGTCCACAGATATCAAGTCACATGATATCCATCGAGATAGATAAATTGATAATTCTAAAATCGTCACCTTATAATATCAATTTGAAACAAGTGTTCATTATTGAAAAGTCGTCACCCTTCAATAATGTTCACAGAGGGCCCATGATGTCATGGAGTCACACACATGACAAATAAAAGAGTTTACACATTAAACATCTTTAAATATATTAGTATATCAGAATAAATGAGACTCTATCTCAAAATTAAATAACATTTTCAACCATACCAAGTTTATCTCTTAAGTGTTCAATCTTGATCTTGGAGAGAGGCTTGGTAAGAATGTCTGCAATCTGATCACCTGTACTAATATAATTTAGTCGGATCACATTCCTTTCCACCATATCTCGAACATAGTGATAAGGAATCTCAATGTGTTTAGACATGTCATGAAATACCGGATTCATTGAAAGCTTGATGGAACTTTGATTGTCACAATAGATGACAGTAGGATTTAAGGGCTAACCAAACAGTCCTACAAGCAATTTCCTAAGCCATACTGCTTCTCTTGCTCCCATGGAGGCTGCAATGTATTCAACGTCTGTAGAACTCTAAGCAACTGAAGACTATTTTCTACATATCCATGAGATCATTCCTGATCCTATACTGAAGCAACATCCTAATGTGATTTTCCTGTCAACTATACTTCCAACCCAATTAGAATCAGTGAATCCATGTAGGTCAAGGTCTACATGTTTATATTTTAGACCAAAACCAATAGTTCCTCGAAGATATCTCAGAATATGTTTTGTAGCAACAAGATGGATTTCCTTAGGTTCACACATGAACTGACTTAGTGCATTAAAAGCATAACATATATCAGGTCTTGTGTTTACCAAATACATCAGAGATCCAATAATCTGTCTGTAGAGGGTAGGATATGCAAACTCTGATTCTGTAGCTACTTCCTTTAGCTTGTGCAGATTTGTCTCCATAGGTGTGGTCATGGATCTACAATCCATCATTCCAAATCTCTTGAGTATATCAATGGTGTATTTTCCTTGATTAAGGATTATACCATTTGCCTGCTGCCAAACTTCCAATCCAAGGAAGTAGTGAAGAATTCCTAAATCTTTCATATCAAACTCAGAGGCTAATTCTTTCTTACATCGAGAAATATAATTATCCTCTCTTGTGATTAGTAGTTCATCAACATAAAGAATAAGAATTAATAATTCATCATTGATTACCTTGTAGTAGAGATTTGGATCTGCTTCATTCTTGGAAAACCCTAATTCCAAGAGATAGTGATCAATTCTTTCATACCATGCTCTGGGGGCATGTTTCAGTCCATATAGATCTTTATTTAACATGCAAACATGTGATTCAGCCTTATGAATCACAAAACCTTCAGGTTGCTCCAAATAAACTTCTTCTTCAATCTTACCATTCAGAAAAGCAGTCTTAACATCCATTTGATGGACTTTCCATCCTTTAGATGCTGCAATAGGGTAAGTGCACCAAGATGGTGAACAAAAAGGGGGGTATAAGTGGCCACTTTTTTTTTTTTTTTTTTTTTTCTGAAAATAGGTAAACCTGAACTTCAAAGAGATATTCAAAGGTCACGCACTCAAAACTAGGAGTTGAGAAAAGAATAAGAATTGTAGTACTTTGAATCTAGTTTCTAAACTACTAAAGTTTTTTAAAATTGGATAAGATTAAGAGGGTCAAACCTCTCTCACACGAAAAACTGTTCCTGATTTTTTCTGAAAAATATAACATAGCTGTTTTCATGCACTGCATAAAATATATAATTAGATTTAGTATTTTGCAAAACCCTTTGGTAGGATGATAGGTAAGATTGAGATCTAGAAGTTGTGTATTTTTTTGTAATTTTTCATTGAGTATTTTTTTTAATGATTTTTTGAAGTGACCGCATCCTGAAAATTTGGTACCTGTTCGTGCGCTGGGCATAACTTGCATCAAAATAATCGAAAATGAATTTTATTTTTTTTTAAATTGTATAGAATCTAGTGTAGAACAATAATATGTAATTTATTTTGAATTTGGTCAAGTATATAAAAAGTTATTAAAAAAATGGTAGATATATGTCTGTGAGGACTGTCAAGGCACTGGTAAAGAAAATTAAAGTTTACTATGCTAATGTTGTCTAAAAATAGAAAAATTTATATGGTCAGAAAGATGAGAAGACATGTGAGATTATGGTGGTAATTTTAGAGATACCCACTTGATCATTTGTAAACCTGATGATGATGAAGTCGAGAAATCATGTTGGAAGATGAAAAAACGTGTAAAGGGATAGAAATGGAGGGAAAATGGGCTTCCAAGTCTTAGGTTCATTTTCCAACCCTCTTACCAAGCCAAAACCCGCACGGGTTCTGATGTGCAATATAACCCGCTTGGGTTTTGAAAAAAAAAAGTACCATTCATAGTTCTACATTTATGTAGAACTAAAACCATCATTTTGAATTTCCCAAAACCCGTACAGGTTATGAAAAACCAAAAATATGGTTTTTCATAACCCGTACTAGTTATGAAAAAACAAAATTATGGTTTTTCATAACCCGTACTAGTTATGCAAAATATCATTTTGAGTTTCACAAAACCCGTACGAGTTATGAAAAACCATTATTTTGATTTTCACAAAATACATATATAATATGTGTTTATGTATGTATATATGCATATCTATAGTTATATATATACATATATTTATATAGATATATGTATATATGTATATATGTTTGTATACATGCATGTCTCTCTTCTTTTCCTCTCTCTCTCGTCTTCCTTCTCCCATCACCATCTCTGTCTATTCTGAGCCCTAATTATCCTTCTTGAGTTCTATCTCATCTCTCTCCCCCTCACACTTCTCTCTTTGCCAAGTCTCTCACCCTCTTCTCCTCGTTCTCTCTCTACCTCATCTCTCTCTCTCTCTCTCTCTCCTCTCTCTCTCTCTCTCATCTCTCTCTCTCTCTCGTTATCCTATCCTATTATCACCCTCTCCCCTTCTCTCTCTTTCTCTCCCCACCTACCTCTCCCTCTCCCCCCTACCTCTCCCTCCCCCTCTCGTTATCTTATCCTATTCTCTCTCCTCCCTCCCTCCCTCTCTCTCTCTCTCTCTCTCTCTCTCTCTCTCTCTCTCTCTCTCTCTCTCCTATTCTCCCCATCTCCACCCTCTCTCTCTCTACCTCTACCTCTCCCTCTCCCTCTCTCCCTCCCCCTCTCTCTCCCTCCCCCTCTCCTTATCATATTCTCTCCCTCTCTTCTTATTCCCTATTTTCTATCTTACCCCCCTCTCCCCCCTACTCTCTCTCTAACTGCCTTTCTTACCCCCTATCCTTATCCTATTCTCTCCCTCTCTTCCTATCCCCTTCTCTCTCTCTCTCTCAATCCTATTCTCACCCTCTCTCCCTTCTCTTTCTTTCCCTATCTCTCTCATTCTCTTCCTATCCCCTTCTCTCTCTATCTCTAACACTCTCTCCCTCCCCCCTCTCCTTATCCTATTCTATCCCTCTCTTCTTACCCCCTACTCTCGCTCTCCCCTCCCCATCTCCCTACTCTCTCTCTCTCTCTCTCTCTCTCTCTCAATCCTATTCTCACCCTCTCTCCCTTCTCTTTCTTTCCCTATCTCTCTCTCTCTTCCTATCCCCTTCTCTCTTTGTCCCTAACTCTCCCTCCC